>NC_056711.1:24837722-25085836 GCF_018831695.1 Puntigrus tetrazona | reverse complement strand
TTGCTGCAAAGAACCGATTCAAATGTCACAGGTTAGTGTCACCAGCACATAACAACAAAGGCGTTCTCAATGTAATTTAGTAATTCAGATACGTTTACTGTAATTATAATTTGCATTTACAGTTCACAGTACTAATTGATTGATTTTCTTTGTGTGGTTTGCACATTTCAAAATTAACTCAAAGCTGCTACGCAATGTCACAAACACATTTCCATCTTCTGTTCGTATTATTAGCTTTTTAGTAAGCATAAAAAACATTTTTCTAATCGGGAGAAAATCAGGTGTAAATAAATGCATTTATGCAGTTCTGCCAGAACAACAAGAATGTAATGGAGAAGAACCAAATCAAAAGATCAATTCATTTAGTAATCTTACAAAATACTCTTTTTCATTTGCCTAAAAATGATACTTGGGAATTTACTGAATTCATCTAATTTATTTAGCAAGGAAGGTATCAGTAGCTTCATACAATTTGCTTTAATATAGAAATCAGTGGAACATGTCCCAGAGCCACATCAGCTCCTGTTGACTGTGTAGGATGCAAGTAAAACTCTTAGCTCCTCTTTATGGTCCAGGTGCAGTAGCACCAATCTTGAGAGGCCATGGCACCATTTTTCCATAAATGCCCCTTATAATGAAGATGGCATAATTGTATGCAGTAGGAGAGAGCAGCTTGGATGGCCTTCCAGTGGCCCACCTCAGCCCAAGTCCATATAGTCTGAAATAGATAGCTTAGTCTCTCTTAATGTACTATATATACTCTCAAAATGGACTATACTTGTAACAGGCTGTAAATTTTCACCCAAGCCATGCAAAGAAAGCAATAGATCATATCATGAAGCTGTATAAACAATGTTAGCATGCCCTCTCCTCGCCTCTCAACTGGAAGTGAGCCACATTTTGAGTTTATGATAAAAATAGGTATCTTGATAAAAAAATGTTATTAAATAAACAGCATATGTTAATATGTAACATTTATTTTAAACATTTTTATCAAATAATAACTTTAATATAAATAATGTACAGACATCAAAATGCATGCTCAATTATATTTTGTGATACTTTCACTAATCTACTTTTCGCGAAATGCAGTATTAGTACCTGAGACAATGAAAGCTTTCAATCGATATAATCATAGCGCGGATGCATGTGAGTTTTTTTTTTTCTTTTTTTTTTTTGGGATTGTGTTATATTAGTTTTGACCTTTTTAGGTCAGTACTTGAAGTAATACTGTATGAAAGGAAACATCAGCATCAAAAAGAATATACCCAGACAGATGAGAGAAATACATTTTTAAATGTCACGAAAGCAACCCTGCACATAAAAATTATATATTTATGAGAATGCATTTATAGATGATACATATATAAAAGGGCATAATGGCCCTAACCTACTCACAGATCTGACCACATTGGCATACACGGCTGGCAGAAGCATTTGCTGTCAAAGTGTAGCCCAGCGTTATGTTGGGGCTTTCCAGCGTATGTTTAGTATTCTCCTACGTGTCGTCACGGCTCTTTGTTAAGCTTGTAGAGAAAGAAAAAATTTGAGGATGCTGAAATTTTCTCTCTGTTCCCCAGTGGTGGAGTCTTATTATATCGTTCTCGTTATCAAGTGTTCACATTCAGTACACTAAAAGAAGTTGTTTAATATTATCTGCAAGCCATGGTCGAACTTATCATATTGTATAACCCAAGGCATTGCTCTGCAAAATTACTCGTTGCCTCTAGGTCAAAGCTTACGTGCAAGATTAGCACCAGTCTGCACATTTCTGTACTGATTGTACAAGTTATTATGTCAAGAGAACCACATTGGGCAGTCCATACAAGCAAACAGCCTCTACACCCATGTTCCCAATACAAACTGTTTTGCTCCGAGTATTTTCTTTTTCTTTGAGTGCATTATTCAGGGGCCTTTTAAAACTAGTTATGCTAGCAAGATGTATTGCTATTTCAAATACAAGTAATATGAATCTAATGACCAATCAATGAGAGTGACTGGCTTGCTAGTTTACACAAGAGGCCAGAGACTTGCTAATAAAGCATGTGGCGGACTGCTCGAGGAACTCGTGACTGACCAAGATGTACATTAGGCCTTAATGTCTCTAAGGTCAGGCAATTGGAATGTAAAACCCCAAACCAAACATCATTTAGGCTATATCTCTTCATGATGTGCCACTATTTGTGCAGATTGTTGTAGGTGGTTATGATGTACTTTTTTTTTCTTCTTACCAGAGCTGTGCATTCTGCAGTGGTCTTGATTATGTGCTCGCCCCAGATAAACAAATAAATAAAAAAATGAGGCTAAAACCGGAGGATATTGCATAGCAACAATCCAGCCGTGGAGTCCAACTCATTTTAAATCAATAGATAGAGCAAGACCTTTGTGGATATTTGATTTCTTCCCATAATGTTGGAATTGATTTTGTCTGAGAGTGCTCAATTGATCTTTATTATGTAGCTTTATGCGTAAGGAATGGCATCTTCATTGAATATGTGACTTTAAGTTATTCTTGTCTCCTAAAGATGTTTCCTGGGCAACAATCAATTTATATGTTTTCTGTAATATTTCCATAGCTTTTCAAGTGGCCAAAGATTAGTCCTTCAGGCGCAGTGTAGCAAATTAAATTTACATATTTCAGAAAGGTTTAATTGATATCATTGAGTGTGTATGATACAAAATATACTTTAAAGCTGCTCTGCACAATCATTCAGTAAAAAAATAAAAAAAATAAATATAAATATAATATATATATATATATATATATATATATATATATATATATATATATATATATATATATATATATATATATATATATATATATTCGAATAAATGCTGCTATGCTTTAACTTTGTATTCATAAAATAATGTAGGAGTAGATATACAGAAATATTAAGCTTAGAACAACTGTTTTCAGCATTGATAAAGATAGTATTTTATTTTTGAGCACCAAATAAGCACATTAGATTGATTTCCTGAAGCTGTCATTTGACACTAAAGAACTAAAGACTAAAGACTGTCACATGCTTAAAATACAGATTTGGTAGTTTATAAATAAATTATAATTGAGATATATTAAATTTGGTTACTGTAAATTGTAATAACATTTCCTAATATTACTTTTTTATCGTGTTTTGCTGAAATAAATGTAGCCTCAGTGAGCATCAGAGCCTTGTTTAAAAAAACATGAACAAATCAACAATTTTAAGTTTTGCCATCTCAAATGGAACCCTTACACAGTTTTACTACTTGAAAGCATTTATTTGTTTTCTTGTTTTTGCTGTGTTGCTGTTAGCTTTAGCTAGATGGGCATAAAAGTTGGACAGGAAAGCTAGAATGTAGGCTTACTTCTTTCCTATGCCAGCTCTTATCCCTCAGTAAACATGCAGTGAGGGCCTGGCTGTAACCTGTAGTTCCTGTATCCCAGGGTTAATGAAGCTGTCTGGTGCTCTGTGCCTGGACAAAGGTTTGTGTAAGACTGCAAGAAGCCCCTTTAACTCTTGCGTATCAGCCCTGCTGTCCACACGGCCAGCTCCCTGCCTCTGTGCCACTCATCGATCTTAGGGTCAGCTTAGACAGAGAGGCAAGCTAAAGAAAGAGAAAAAAGGACAGAGTCAACACAAGGGAGTTGTGTTTGAAACTGTGTGTGTGTGTGTGTGTGTGTGTGTGTGTGTGTGTGTGTGTGTGTGTGTGTGTGTGTGTGTGTGTGTGCTGTGCTGCTGTGCTGCTTTGACATGGTCTCCCTGACACGTGCACTCCCTTTCTTCTTTGCCCTGCAGGACAACCAATTAGGAACCACACAATGCTGGATGTGAAGTAAAGCACCAGCAGTACCATCACCAGATTACTGACACCTTTCATTGTATTTCTGGTCTATGCAATTCATGTTTTCCAGAGTGTATACTTGAAACATCCCTATGACATGATATCCTTAATTTTACTTTTTGAATGATCTGTCGCTCTTTCTCCGGCTGGTTTCACAGACAAGGCTTTAAGCCTAGTCCAAGACTAAAATGTAAGTCTGAATGAGGTAAAAACAAGTACTCCATAACGTAAATAAAGTGCTCTATTTTCATGCACTAATTATCTACTAAAATGATTCTTTAGTACTACTAAGATCATCTTAGTGTACTTAACGTCTGTGCTATTTTGAGAGACACCATGAATCTAAACTAAATGCACTTTTAACATACTACCTTTTGTATTTAAAAATGTTTTATGTGTTTTATGTTTACACTATAAAATATCAAAACATTGAGAGAAATTTTAAATAATAAACTGTAAAAAAATCAAACCTTTCAGACATTTTATATATATATATATATATATATATATATATATATATATATATATATATATATATATATATATATATATATATATATATATATATATATATATATATATATATATATATATATCTGTAGCAACTATCTGATTAATGCCTATGTGCCTGTTTATCAAAATCATTGTATTGTTTATTGTGTTCTATAAGAATATGATTCTGGGTTTTTAATTTGCAGAAAGAGTTAAAAGCCCCTGCTTGAAGCCAGCCAATATATGCAGGTCAGTGTGGTGTGGTTTAGTTTGCTGATTTGACCTCTCATGACCCTTCTTCTGGGCTTGCTCTTCTCTCTCTCCATGTCTCCCCTCTTTAGCTCTCTCAGCCTGACCACAAGTGTCTTCTCCTCACACACACAACATCTCAAGCAATTAAGCCATATCAACTCACTTGCTAATCAGTGACCTTTATGTTTAGACTTATCTTCGACTGAAGTTGCTTTTTTGTTAATATAGTATATTCCTGGCTCAAGCCTACGCACATTCAACTGTTGTAGACAGAAAATTGAGAAAATTTCATTAACAGACAAAAACATTATTGTGCTTGTTAAAGTTATATTATATGTTAGGTATATTATAAGTTTATACATGTTATAATATAGTACAAAAGATCAAAATTTTTATGTTATTTTTTGTTACGAAATTTAAATTCGCTAATTGTGATTTGATAAAAAATAAAGTAAAACAGTTCATTTTGTTAAATATTAATAAAATCTAAAATATATTTTTAATATTGCATTTAAATAAAATAATGTCAGATATATTACAGAAAATGCTGTAATGTTGTATTCTTACAGAAATCATTCTAACGCTTGGATTTTGAGCTCAAGAAACATTTATTATTTTCAGTGTTGTTTATGATTTCATTCTTTCCAAGATTCTTTTGAATGGGAAGTTCAGAAGAACAGCATTTGCTCATTTTCTTTAAAATAAAAATAAACATCTTACTCCCGAAAGTGTATCCCAAACTTTTGAACTTTAGTGTATGTTTCTTACCAAAACCCGAATGAATGAGCACAAATATGCAATCTTCAGTTCATCGATGGTATTTAAAGTAGCCCGCATCTATGAGTTGAATGACGATAGAAAGGCATACAGTTTCTCTCTAGCTGTACACATCAGAGAACCTTAACAAGCTTCTGGAGAATTACTCTGAATTATTCACCATAAAAGCAATTACAATAATATTATTTACTTAGCACTACCTTTACTTTTTATGTTCTGCCTTAATAACAATGGATATTGAGTCCCTAAGTGTCGCTTAGGTTTGCTTTAATTATGATGCCTCATTATCATCCATGTATCCACCCACAGCTCATCTACTTTCAGTGCGCCCATCACTGCTCTGCCTGGAGGCTCCCACCTCAAGGATAAACACGCACAAAGACACGCTTTCACATAAACGGCCGGCATTCACTGCTACTACGAATTCATGGGAGCAGATCACACAGTATAGAAAATATTTATTTGAAGTTTTACGATAAAATCAATATCGTATTTCATGCCTGTAAAGACTTTTTAACGCTCCATCATGTGAAGAAACAGTCTCTGACCCCCATGCTGGGCATTAATTTTGCTATTTTAACTGCCTCTCAGTACCATCAGATCATACAAAAGGCATTGCAGCAAGCATTAGACTGTGTGTGGTCTAGATTGTGAACCTCATAAGTTAACAGTCCTTTAATTTGGTTCCAGTGGGTTGTTAAGACAGGAATGACTCATGAGAAACACAGAAACCCCTTGGGCTATATACACCCCTCTTTTTCTACTGCCTCCCTCTCTCTCTCTCTCTCTCTCTCTGTCTCTTCTCATGCTCTCACCCTCCATTTATTCGCCCTTCTAAGCCCATTGTTCAACCGTGCATCAAATGTAAAATACTCCGAGTTATCAATCCTCTTTTTTTTCTTACTTTTAATTGAACCACAATGTTTATAGTATTTAAGGTCAAGCGGAAACAGGATTTGTGCAGATAGAAGATTTTACAAATTAAAATGCATGAAAAATAGGATTTAGTTCCCTCCTCAGATTCATCAGATGAATTTATTCAGATTAGCTTAATATATCTCTATAAGCTGCCTACATCATAATAATCATAGAATTATGTTGCATCTGTGTATACCTGAGCAGATGAGAGAAAGGGGAAGAAATCAGTTTTGTATTCCATGACAGTTTCTCTGCACCGAAAAATCAATCTCAATCAAAGCAGCTACAGAGTTTATCATAAAATTATCATGAAAAGGAGTTTTCACTGAGTAGATGCTTAATTACAATCTCATTTGAATAATTTTGTATATAATGAGCGCCGAATAATGAAAATCGTTTTGGAGTTCTTACTTGAGTCCAGAACCCACGGTGATAATCGTAGACCTTAAAATGTATGCATGATCATACCGCACCAAATCCAGCCATTTCTCTCCAGCACACAGTTGCTTATAACTTGATTAATGGACTTGTGTCTTTGGCATTAATAAACTATGCTTGAATTAGAAAGACTTCATTAGTTTCAGCTTGGACCACATGTTTAGCTGCAACACGAATTAAACTGCTGTGATATCAGCACCTCGTAGCATTTTGTTTGGCTGATGAAAGTTTTTCTCTGCTATTAAGACTTTCAGATGGAAATTAATTATCAGACAGAATGCTGGTGAAATCTGTTAAGCGATGGATTCACCAAAAATTCTGTTATTATTTACGCACCCTCATGTTGTTAGAAACTCATTTCTCTTTTCTGCTTTGAAAAGCAAAAGAAGAGATTTGAAAATGCTAAATCATACACTAACATTTCACAATGTCTTTTAGGTTTCACAAATAATAAAGAAGTCTTGCAGGTTTGGAATGACATCGGAGATTTTACTCTAAATAACAGAACTTTCCTTTTAGGTTGAACTATTTCTTAAACATAAACACTTTTATGGCTTATACATGCATTTGAGTACTCTAACCTGTTCTAATATGATACGCCGCTTGAGAAGAGAACAGTCAAAGCTGAATAGCTGTGTATGTGCTGCTATAGGAACACGCTCTCATCCACATCGTTCTCAACCTCTCGAATTATGGAGTAAAGGGACAGAGAAATGCAGGTTTGTGTGGATCATGAGAGCAGGTTCGAAAAAGTGATCCAACAGCAGAGACTAGTGGCAGGGGCAGAGCTTTTCTTTAGACTCTCCGCTGTTCTTCTTTTTATAGCCTTGACCTTCCCACTGTTTGCTCAATGATCTAAGATACATTTATATAACACATTAGGCTGTAAGGAGGAGGTCATTAATAGGGAGAGGTCGCCTACTATATACACAGAAAGTAAACTTTCTATACTAATGAAAAACCAGTGGGTAAAGTAAATCCTGTATGAAAATTCTGTAATGGATTGTATTGACTTGTTGTTCCATGAAGAGTTATAATTAGCATTTTAATATATTGGGTTAAACCTCTGTGTATTCGCTTTCTCTGTGTTAATTACCTACAGTGATATTTTTGTTTTATAAGCAAGACATATATATGTATATAATGGTGTTCTTTATGCATCCATTACAACTCATCGAAGTAATTTTTTCACTTTAAACAAAGTTATGTTTTATGAACATTTATTTCATTGCTGGAGATCTGTCTCTCTCCTCTCTCTCTCTCTTTCTCTCTCTTTCTTTTGCTGTCGTTCAATCTCTCTTAAGCAAAACACAGGAGATAAAGTAAGGCTTTAATTAGAGATGTGTCATTAAAATATCCTCTCTTTCCAGAGATGGTGGTGGGGGTTTGCTTCTGGATGGTTGGGTGGGTATTAACAAGTTCATGGATCTTATTACTTTCTCCCTCCGTTGCATGCTGTCAGCTCTAGGGATATGATATCCGATGGCTGGGCTCACATTTACAACAAGTTCATTACAGCACGACTGTCTGCTCTTTCTGCTTGGAGGCCCAGCTGGTTGGGGTCTGTGTTTTAATTAGTGCTGAGGTGTGCACATATTAATTACAACATGAGTGATATTTACTGTACCTAAGGAACACAGGACCGGCTAAAGACACTGGCAGCCTCAGCTAATAAAGCCAGCCATGCTAATGAGCAAAAGTGAACCATAAAAATAGAGCGGCGGCAAAATAATTCGCAAAGTTTATTGATCTCGGAGTAAAGACGTTAAGCTCTCGATTAAGGGCAACAAAAGGAAAGGCATCGCACTTTATCAAATAAATAAGCCGAGTGGAGAAATGTGAGCACGGAGACAGATTGTCATTAAGTAGGTCACCATGACGCCTTTCACTCCAGAGAGCAGGCACATTCGTTCATGCGGTGAAAGAATAAAATAAAAGGAGGGGGAAAGGCAGGAGTTTCTCTCATAAATCTGATGAACGTAAAACTGGTGGTGTTTTGATTGACAATGACATTGTGATTCATCTAAGCATACACGGGATTGTTATAACCTTACCTAAGTTGTTTTAGGTCTTACGCCTGTTTGAAAAGTTTCCACATTTGTCTGTATCTGGTTGAAAATTTGGACTTCTGGAGAAGCATGTGCCGTAATAGTGTACATTAAAATTTAAACACTGTCGTGTGATTTTAAACAAGTATGTTGATATTTATATATTTTGTAATTTTGAATACATTTTATGTTTTTGAGCATCATTTATGAAGGATCGTGTGACACTGAAAACTAGAGTAGTAGCTGCTGAAAAGTCAGCTTTGCCGTTACAAGATTTTTAATTGATCTATACTAAAAAGTATATTAAAGTAAAAAAAACCTGTTATTTCAATTTTAACATTTTTTTATAGTTTTATTTGAACGGCTGAACGTTACTAAACTGAAACATACAATACTGACATTAACAACATCTCCAAACATAAATAATATGAAAATCTTTAGAGATTAAAAACAATTCATGCACAATTAGGATATGAAGCTTAAAAATAATATGCACTTTTTAATTTTGTTGTTTGAAAGTGTGTGTGTGTGTGTGTGTATGCGTGTGAGATAAAGTTTGCCTTTGAAAGCTTGTAGTTTACTAAATGCTTTAAAGATAAATATATATATATATATATATATATATATATATATATATATATATATATATATATATATATATATATATATATATATATATATATATATATATATATATATATATAATATTCAAAAATAAAAGTAAATAATGTTAATTTTATTTCTCCATATTTAGCTTTTGTCCATGTGGTGCTAAAGTCTCTTCATTTTGATTGATGATTATCTGTGAGTATGCTTGTAATGGGCCTGTTTTCCTATCTGACTTCTGTACATCTCAGAGTTGGTTTTCTGTCTGTCCGATGCTGTGTAATTATGGCCAGTCCATGATGGACCATGCCCTCACAGTGTGCGCCATGCCAGTGCCAAGATGGCTCCATATGTCCTTCACACAACAAGGCCTGTAATGTGGGAGATCTGGCTCTTATCCAAAACCATCAAGGTGTCTGGACAGGTATCGTTGAGTAGTCATGAAATCTGCCAACATGTGTTAATGAATGTAAGGCTAAGCGACAGCGGTTGTCTGTATCTGAGTCCCGTATGATAACCCTTGGCTGGCTTATCGGTGTTTCCGCATCCCCGCTTTTCACCCCGATCAAATCTCTGATTATTTGGGAGTGACTTCAGGACGATTACGTGTTCTATTCACGAAGCCAAAACCCACCGTTCACCAGATCACAAGTTCCTTTGCGTGCGCGGAAACCTAAGGGAAGCTGATTTTATAGGTTGATAAAGGCGTCTGAAACAGATGCCATGTTAAATGGCTGCTATGTGAGAGTGCACACTTATGCAGCGGGTGAAGAATGGGATTGCGCGTTGGCAGCTCTCTCAAATGAAGGTTGTGCATAGCACACACTGGGAGAGAGGAGAGACTGTGAAAAAAAATCAGAGTAAGAGAGTTAGGCGCTTCATCTTAAGTCATGTATCTGGTATCAGGCAACACACTTAAAACAGCAATTTGTTTCCCTTGCATCCAATAAACAGCTCATTCCTTTTCCAATCAATCACCTGAAGCAGAAAGATTAAAAGTGGGAGAGAGGAACTCCGGGCTGTAGGTCGCTCTGGAGAGGCAGCGGTGCAAGGCAATCTGAACCATCTTCCTCCTGCAGAACAATAACAGCAGATCTGGAAACAGACTCATCATCAAGAGTTTTCCACTTTATAACTATACAGCATAATCCACTCGCCATATAGGATATTGCTAGGTCAGTGCTTTGATCTGAAGTTTATGTATGAGTATTTGGGGGAATTCTGATTGGTTTTTCAACTTCTGGGGATGACTTTTTTTGCAATACTGAGATGGTTGGAAACTTTTAAAAGCGCTTAAATAACCTATAAGTCACATGCTGTCGTGAAAAGCTCGTCACAGTGTAGAGATGTTTTCCTCTTGTTAATAAACATGCTAAATGTCTTAAAGAGTCAAGTGCATCCATAACTGTCCTGTCTTAATTTACTCCTGTTGTTTCATTTCTTTCCTTTATGGAACGCAAATTGTGGATTGCTCCGTGCTGTTTTTTTTCACAGTTTAAACGTTAAAGTGACATTTCTCCCAAAAACGAAAATGCTGTTGTTTACTCAACCTCATGTGCGTTTCAAACCTGTCTGCTCTTAAGTTGCACAATTTATTTGTAGCAACTGCCAAAACAAAAAAGCCAAAAATTATTTTATGTGTCGAAATGATGGCCTTTTTTGACTATAAAGAACCTTTTCTGCATTTGAAAGTTTCTATGGATGTTTATGATTCTTCACAGAACTATCGATGACGATAAATGTTTGTTTTATTTTGGTGAGTCATCCTTTGAGTTCAAGCTTGACGCAAAATATTACTGAGCAGCTCAGTATAAAAACAATAGAAGTCAATGGAAAGTCCTATGATAGGAAAAACCTGTTTTGGTGTGTGTGTGAATGTGAAATGCTTTGTTTGTCATGCAGAATGAGAGAGAGTGAAAACTAATGGCATCTCCTTCTCTCTCACCCTTTAACACACATCATCTTCCTCTCCTTCTATCATTCCATCTCTCTCTCGTTTCCCTCCCGGTTCTCGGTCTCATCCTCTCTCTTGCCATTTCAGAGATAGAGGCTATTTCCAGCCCTGGTGTTGACAGGGCAATTAGTCTGAGCACCAGATCTCTAAACTCCCAGCAACACTATCATTCCGCAGCCCGTCAATTCATCAGCTGATTTGCTATTAAAAAGAAAGCCGGTGCTATAAAACTGGACAATGAGGTCCTGAACTCGGCTGTTTGGCAATGCGGACGTGTCACTCTGACAGGTTTGTTTTTCTGGCGGCGGGTAACTGGCTGCAAAACTGGAGACGGCTCTGTCCGGTGCGGTCCTAGGCCTGGTGCGGCCTGTCAGCCCCAGAGTCTGCGCTTCTCCTTTGCTTGCACGGAGGCACGAGGGCTGTTGTCCTTGTCAGAACACCTGCCGTCTCCTCCACAGCCTCTTCCACAGTCCTCCCCGAGAGATCTCATCAATCTAACCCCATCGGAGCTCGGCAAACCCACCGCCAAGGAGACTTCAGAGCGCAACAGAAAGCATGCGCATTAGTAAATCACGATCTGTAAAAGTATGTCAGAGCGCTCTTCGGTGTATTGTTTGTTGTTTGTTTGTTCTTCTTTCAAGCGGAGCGTCGGATTCAAGCTGAGGAGGGTTTTTCGTGCGGGACGGTCCCTCCCGCCCTCACTTTTCTTTCTTTTTCTGCCTCCATCCATCTCTCTTTCAATCAAAACTCCAGACTTTCCCCTCATCATCCCTTTGTTTCTATCTTTTGTCTAATTTTCCTCTCCCTTGACATATTTCTTCCTTTTTCCGTCTCATCCAGCTTCACTTTCATTCATCTACCTCTCTCCCTCTTCTTTTCTCTCTCTCTTCATCCCTTTCTCCCTCTCCTCCTCCTCTCTCTTTCCCTCAAGCGGTCCGACCGTTCATTATCCTAATTAAATCCAGCAGCTGAACATCCTCTTATCTGTAGGGGAGGAGAGAGGCCATGATGCAATAGGGCTGATTTGCATATCCAAAGTTAATTAGTGTGGAGAGCAGGTGTACAGTAATAATAATCATCACACATGACAGTCACCTGTGCCCGCTTTGCTCTGCCCTTCCGAGATGTGCCCCCTCCCTCCACTGTCCCATATCCCCCCATCATCTCACCCCTCCGTTGATGGAATTCACTCTCTTCCTCTCTTAATCTCTCACCATCTCTCTCTGTCTCTCTGTTTTTCTTTTTTTTTTCTGAACCCCCTTTTCACACATGCACGCTTTCTTTTCACGCTTCTCTTTTCAGATTTATTCCACACACACCCCCAATTTTTTTTTTCTTACTGGAGTTATTGCTTCTGTTTTGTGTGTGTTGGCTTTTCATTTTGTCTTTTTCCTTCCATCAGCTCGTGGCATCTGGTTTGTCTTTGATGACTCTGTTTCTCTCGACTCCATTTTCTCTTCATGAGCTCTTTAGCTGCCATAGCTAGAATGATTGGATAGAAACAAATGTTTTATGCAGGCTTTTGATGAAAATGTCTTTTACACATTTAGTCTATAAAATGTACAAATGTATTACTGACTAAAATTTAAAGTCATATGTACATATGTACTACACTAAGTTTAGGATCTGTAATATGTATAAATTGTTTTTTTGTATCATATTTTATATCATTAATATATATATATATATATATTGTTTTTAATATAAAACTGAGACTTTCAGGCTTCAATAAATAATCATTATTTGTAATAGAAGTCTTTTGTAACATTATAAGATGTCTTTAACTTTTCATCAATTTTATACATCCTATACATGAGTATACATTTTCATGGAATTGCAATGCAGATAAAGCAGGAAAACTATGTATTATCTGGTTAGCTGACTTCTGAAAGTAAGGGCATGACTTTTTTTTAGTAATGTCTGTTAAATTACTTATCTTTTGTATGTATATTAATTAGTTCAATCATTAATTAAAGCCTATCATACACACATGAAAGATATTAGAATTTAAAATACATGACATGAATGCCTAATGTCCTAACTCTACTATTTTACAAGTTCCATTTGCAGAAGTTGTGGACTCTTTTCATTTAAAATACTTTTTCATGTTTAGTTTTTTTGTTTCCATAACAACACTACACATAATGCAATTATTACATAATTCACTTAATTTTCTTGACTTCTAATATTGATTAAGTTCCCTTTGCTCATGTTGTGGGATATATGCCTAATTAATTGTCTGCATATTATACACGCATTTCATTGAGCATAATAATATAACTAACAAAGATGGTCAGCGAAGCTCAAGATCCAGCTGTACTATTTAGATCAGTTCTTCCAGCTTGCAGCATTTTTGTCAACACTGTGTTTTAAAATCACCAAGATGAGTCTTTTTAGTTTTCTGTTTCTTTTCTTAGATGAGATCAAATAGTCCTTTGTCAATGAACATTCTTGTCACTAATTTTTATTACTTGAGATCATAGAGCAGAATAAACGGGCTTTTGCCATTTTACATCCCTTCTTCTCTGCACACTTGTCTCAGAGCTGTCAGTCAGTGTGATGAGGCTCTTTGAGGTCCGGCCTGTTCGTTTCATCCTTGTGTTGAAATGCCACCTAGTGCTGTTGCTAATTCTGTATGGACATTTCACAGTGTTTCTGCTTTCAACCCAATGCGTGGTTCACACCTCCGGGTGTCCAGGATAGTAGTGGACGTGCCACAGAGTGAGCATAATGTGTGTGTGTGTCAGTCTTTGAGGTGTGCTTCACTGGGCATATTTAACACTGTCACCATCAGCACCATTTCAGAGCCACAGACTGATGTGATTTACCTAGATACTGCTCCTTGGGATGCAAATTAAATTCTGTGAAGAGATGTTTTGTTGTGATTTGCTTTTCCACAACAGAAATATCCTTTCAATCACCATCAGCATTCGATATTCATCCACCATGAACATTTTACATGTATTAACACCTACATTTCACAATTTGAAAGTGAGAATTTGGATTCTTTATGTCCTGCCTTGTTTTTCCTTTACATATATTAATCACAGTTTTTGTTTTGTTTTCTGGTAGAAATCCTTCTGTCATATTAAATAAAAGCAATTTAACTGAGAATAAATATTTTTGTCTTATAGGACAAATATTGAGCTGTGTTATTATTATATTATTTAGAATTTTAAATGATTTCAGTTTTAAATTTAGAGAACAAAGATTTTTAACAGTTCAATTAAATTAATTTCTTTAAAATCAGTTTGCCTCTAAAGTAAGAAAAATAACTTAAGCAATGTTCTCTGAAAATAAGCCTATGCCATGTTTAGATTTTTAATAAGGATTTTAATAAGGATGTGTATATGTGTGTGTGTGTGTGTGTCTGTACGTGTGTTCGTCTGTATATATAATTTCAAGATTTTTTTTTCTTTAAACTTTAAAATGTATTAATTGTTGCAAATTCATGGTTGTAGAAATTTCACAATTTTTCGAAATGCATATTATTGATTTTATTGGTACTGATTGATTGAGAGATTTCTTTCTTTATTTTTATCATTTGTCTTTATTTTTGTATCAATTACCAGTTATCGAATAACACACACTTACACACACAGAAGATGAATCGTTCGTCACTCTACTGTCTGTTCACGGTTGCCTCTCAGTCACACAGGTGGAATAATTTGTCTGTGAGGAATCACACAAGCCACCAAAATAAAATGACAAGGCCTGTCTCCTGTAATACATTATTTATCATTACAGTCAGTCTTGCTGCTCACATTCCCTCTCATGTGCCTTTATGGATTATTTATGCTGTGTCAGTCACTTTGCGTCATTTGCATCTTTTATATATTTAGAGGCCTGAGCATCTCTTTTTATGGGCTGAGGGGTGGAGAGGTTGGCAGGAAGGCCACAGATTGGGAAAAGTGGACCTGAGATGGACACGTGGGTGACAGGGTGATGTGAGGTTGGGGTTTGGTGTCTTGTGGAGTGGATGGTTTGGATTATTATGAGATTGGAGCACAAGGGCAGACGATGATGCCTTTGTGTCTGTTCTCTGTCACTGTATGCGTATGTTTGACAAGCTAGTGATTCTTTGTGAATTTACGTCAACATTGTCCTCAAATAATGAAACAAATATGAAAAAAATCATAGATCACTAAGCATGGTTTAATGTAGAGTGTGAAAAATCTGACAAGTGGAAAAAACGTGGCTATAAAGGTGTAATAAAAAGTGCAGCTGAGTTTCAGTGAAAATGTAAAAAAATTATGTAAATGTGCATATAAATAGATTTATAGATTTGATTGACTTTGTGACTTTAAGTAGATTGAATTTACAGATTTTCTGAGAATGTTGTAGTATGCTAACTGATTTAAGCATGCTAAACCTTAAAGCCATTTATATATACATAGCTCAACAACCTTAAGCTTTAGCATGCTAAAATCAGTTAGCATGCTACAATATTTCAAATTTGACTAGTTTGATGGCTAGCTGCCCGTCTTGCCAGACCCTATTGCATACATTAGTGCACTTTTATGCATTCATGATGAGTTTTATCTAACCTTACGTCTCTGAAGATTTCATCATGATTTATTATTGTTAGGTAATTGGCAAGGCGTTTTATATCATGTAGCATGGCACCCGCATTTGTCATCATGCATGTTTTGTGCTGTACTTGCTTACTGGCGACATATTCAGCAAATTAATCAAACATCCACACACTATCGGGCTTTGTGTTCTTTGTCTCTCCTCCTTGTAGTTGGCTTCTTTTTTCCTTTACATCAAGCACCTTTTTGAATGATAATATAGGTGGGGCTGTTGTCTTTCATGCTGTCGTCTGCTGTCCCGCAGCTGATGGAGATGGATGGAAAGACACTTGTTCTCCTTGTCCTTGGGTTTATTAACAATTCTCCCCCGTGTGCTTTCGTCTTCATCGGCACCTCCTGCCAGCATGGCCTGGACTCTTTTGGAGGAGGTGGAGAGGAGATCGTTGTCCGTTCTGGGGCTTGTGAGTGAAAGTGTGGAGGGCTTTGATATCATTAGCTCTCTGTTGACTCTGTGAGCTGGTGAGCAGCCAGTAGCCCAGCCAACGATGGAATTAAAGCTATTTACACAGCTGTTAAAGTAATGCTACCTCATACAGAGCCTCTCTATGGCTCGGGTCTGAATCTGGACGCCTCTAATTCCACTCTTTCCCACAGAGGATGCCCCCGCGAGAGAGTGCCAAGAACCGTTTCCCTTAATAACCATACATCCCCAGATTTCTCTATTTGGTTCAGTCTGGAGGGAACGTACCGCCCTCGCCTCCTCAAACGAACACAATTCAAGGCTTCACGTTAGTCCCTTGGTCTCCAACATTTATCACACCTAAATGCTCTTTGTGTGAGAATGTAGGTCTGCTTTGAATAGGGACCTTAAGACTTTTTTTTTTTTTACATTAGAGCTTCTTTATTCCACATACATGTATGTTCTAAGTCCATTTATTTGCGATGCGATAGTGTATGAAAGCACAGCGAAGGTCAATAGAACGAATGTCCATAATAATAAGAACTTTTTCAAGTAGTTGGAAAAAGACACAATTCTAAGAACTTGGCACTTGTGGTTTCATATGATTTTGAAAAGCAGTTTTTTCCAGAACCATGTGAATGAGCCATTTTCAAGTAACATTTTCATTTAGTGAGACGTAAAACAGTCATGAGGTGTAACCGTGAAGTAAAAAGTATAACATATAGTACAGCTTGAGTACATGTAAACTTACACATCTTAATAATTTTTTTTTTAAATCCATTGAATTGTTAACTTAATATTATCACTTTAAATAGAAGTTTAAAACCTGACATTTGTTAGCCTTTTATATGCCCTTATGAAAGGGAAAAAATCCAAATGAATTAATTCAGAAGATAAAACGTGCAGATCAAGCATTGTATTCAATCCCTTGTATGGATGAATTGGATTTTAAATGTATTTTGGAATAAATTAACAGTTTGGACAAAAAATGAGTATCATGTCATTGACCCATGGATAACAGGTTTTTGCAAATGAGGCTAAAGTTCCGAACTGTCATTATAGCCGAGCTTGTCGGACATGTCTGTGAGAGATCGTTCTCAACCGCGTTGTGCCCAAGTACCTCATCCAGCCAGCCTGGCACTGTCACACTGTGTAGATAAGTAGCTCTCTCTGCGTAATGGGAATCAGGAGATGACAGGAAGAGGATTGACATGAGCAAACAACAGCAAAAGAAACGACAACAACAGACCGTGTCTAATTCCTTCTGTTACTTCCTTTTATAGCGGAATAAACAGGGCCATCTCGTAAATTCCTCCTGAAAAGTATTATTGCTGACAGGTCTGACCTCGGCAAGCCTGCAATGTTTACCCATAACTCACAATTAACAGAGACATTAGAGAGTTCTCCTGAGGATTGCCAGCTTTATTTCTCTCTAACTGGGCAGCACTAAATCTGGAAGAGATCCCAGTTCTGCCATTTACCATCGAAGGGGCGGATTCACACACCGGAGAGAAGGGCTCCACAGACTGAACACACTTCTGAGCTTTGGGGCTGTTATGGATATGGCGGCGGTAATTATTCAGGCCTTGTTATTGCCCAGAACACCACACCTGCGTCCAGCTCACCGCCTGTTATTAGAATATCAAAAGGCCACGGAAGAAAAATGTCTCTCTCACAATTGGAGCTAAATGTGGACTGGGATGTTGCGTGATTGCGTTTTTTTTTTCCCCAGATCAAAGTTTTTGAACAACTCTGAATAAATCAAGGCTCGGTTTATGCTTTGTTTTAACGCAGGCATTGAAATGGGCAAAGCCTCTTCGTTTTACTTCGGAGATAAACACGCACCTGTTTGTAGACGTGTCAAGTCCAATCAAATGCCAGCGGATAGATCCTCCGACATTTTTACTACGGCTTTGTGGCTAATTTCCAATTTATTGCTGTCGGCTTATGTCATAGCCGGAGACATTCGAGTATTTATTTATTTCATCATTGCATCTCATGATTTTATTAGATCAGTAACAATTGTGGTGTTTTAGAAGCAAACAGGACACGGGCACCCGAAGACTGAACTGAATTAATGAAGGCTCCATCAACCGATAATCTGTTTTACCACTAGCTCGCCGTTGAATATCAATGAGACAGCGCCGTTTGCTGCTCTTAATGGACTAATCTTTTATGTCTGAGTGTAGTTTATCCCAAATCATCCATGAGAAACGTTGTCAGCGCGAGGGTCTGCTTGTCAAAACACTACGCTGCCGTGGCCTCAGGAAAGGGAAGTTTCCATGTAATTAAACACAGCATATGACAGAGGCAAGGTCTCATTGCTCACTGCACATCAGACGTAGAAGTGATAGTTGAACATTTGCATGTTACCAAGCATCTTCTGCCTATTTTGGTTTCATTTCAGAGCGGAAACAAAAGAAGCCAGCAGCGTGAAGACATGCTAAAGCGCAGCAGATATTTCTCATCGCATTCCACGCACACACATGCGTTCATATGCGTGCCCATCTGCGCTCAAATTGAACACTAATGGAATGTTGTCATGTACTATTGCTGTTATTGTCATTGGGAGATAACTGAAAAATGTTCGTAGTACCTTAATGGTCAATTACAGGCCCGGTCCAATGGAGATGGTGCTGAGGTCCCACCAGAGAGAAGATAAAGGGCCTAGATGAGCTTGGAGGCTTCCATCAGGAGTGGGTCATTGCATATAACTTGTGAGTCAAAATTTGGATCATTTCCCAGCTTCTCCCTGCTCGACTGCTACAGATGAGGTTCTTTTTCTGTCCGCATTGATGAGAAGCCCTGTGGCGTGCCTCTGTTGATTGAAACCACACGTTAATTTAACAAAGCTCATATATCAAGATCACAGGAGGCCTTTTCTTTATCTCTTTATGCCACTTTTTCTCCCTTCAATTCTCAGTTTTCTGCTGCTAAATTTATGACTTGGGTTGAATTAGGATTTATAGCGTATACGTCAGGGTTACTTTTGCCTCTCTGTTGTGCCCAAAGAGATCATACATGCGTATTTGGACACTTAAGGCGCTCTTAAATATTAATGTCATTGTATTGCATTGTGCTCTGTTTCTCTCTCTATTATCAAAAGTAAAGACATTAACATAGTTCTTATTTCTTTTTCTTATTTATTTTAGTTACTCTGTTTTTTATATAGCCTTTTATTCATACAAAAAATGGTTTCTACAAACACATTAAGCAACACAACTGTTTTCAACATTGATAATACAAAAAATGCTTCTTGAGCATCAAATCAGCACATTAGAAGGATTTTTGCATTTTTGAGATATAGAAGCAGCTATTTTAAGTTAACAATGTTACACGATGTTACAGTTTTACTGGATTTTAATTCAATAAATGGAACCTAGCATAACAGAGCTCCTACTGACTCTTTTTAAACAGTAGTCTAAGATGGATATTTAGGCATTTAAAAGTTATGCTTTTAATGTTTTTGAAAGAAGTCTATTATGCTCCGTATTTTTTGATCATAAATACAGTAAAACTGTAATATTGCTAAATAGCATATATTTTATATAATATTTGGATAGTATGAATACAATGTAATACTAAACATTATAAATAATGTAAATATAGATCTAGATTCATGCACCTTTTTTTGAATACATTGATCTGCATGCTTTGTCAACATGCAGGCCTTATGCAGTTTGAATGTTTGCAGCAGTGTTTGTGTATGTGTGCAAGGAACAGCTGCCCTTGTCACCTCTCCATCCGTAACAGAGCTGTCACCCGCTTTTAAATAGATCTGAGTGAATTAACACGGCGCTCCAGGTCGGGTCTGCTGGGGCGCCGGTGACAGTAGCGGTGCCCTCCACTAACGCTGGTGGAGGAGGCTTTGCACGCTGACATGGCTGGCAGGGCCTGCCCAAAGTGACTCTACAGGGGCTGGACGCCAGCCAGTCAACTGAAGCCTGGCCAACAGCCCCAGCCCGACGAAAGCGAAAGCGCAGAGAGGCCACTAGAGAATGCGAGATCCAGCTTTTTCATTTAGCCGTCCAACTGTTTTCCCCTCCTCTCAATTGACAGAATAAATGCACCTGCCATTGTGTGATATTGGGCAGATTAGTTTTGGCTGTGATTGAGGAGTTGGTGTCAGAGTGGGGCATCTCTAAGGGGACCCACCCAGGAGTTGGGCTGCTGGGAGCTCTCGTTTGTACTAAATAACATCTTTCTGGCCAGCCATTGGTGTATTGATATTTGGGGAAATATAGCCTACAGTAAAGTTGATTTGGAAAGAATAATGGAGCAGGTAATTGGAGTAAGAGGACGTTCGTATATTGTTTCGAACAGCTCATTTTGCCACTAATATTATACATTTATTCAAGAGCTGAACAATATTTTCTGCAATTCCTCCATAGTCTTGAATAACTGAATGAGCATTCTATGGTGCTCTGGAATACTTGATTCTGATTGGTTAATCATGCCATACAGAGGTCTGATGCTTCCCAAGTAACTGAAATTAGCACTTCAATCATGTCTCTCACATCGCAGATTGGCTTTCTCTGTTTTCCACAAACATAATACTGATTTCTTCTTGCATCTCACTTATACATTATAGTGTAAATAGCAATATAGTTCTTCAGAGTTTTAAAATTATTAGTATTTGTCATATTGCTTTTTGTACATTTTAATGTTTTTTGTTTTTTTTTTTACAGGACACTTATAATAAACAGCTAAAAATCTTATTTCCATCTGTTTATTTATTTGGTGAGTAGCACTATAATAAGCATTGACATTGTCCAAAAATAATAATAATAATAATAATAATTTGTTTCCTTAAAAACAGTCTTATTTAAGAACTATAGGATTTTCACTATATTGGAAAGTTTTTTTATAATTCACGACGTTTTATGTCAAACTCTAAAATAATTTATCAGGCAATATTAACTATTAAAAAAATATATATTATTTTATTAATTTTTTCCACATTTTTGTAAATAAAAGTTAAAAACAGCAGCTTCAGGGACCTTCAGATATTATTATCTTTGACAATGAAGACTTACAAGATCATCACCCCTTTGACTTTGTGCAGTAAAAATACATATAATATGTCAAATATCACATACTATACAGTATAAACAATTAAGCAAGGTCTCATCTTTAATATTGTTCATACCACTAAAACAATTATACTTTCCTGTCCTGTGACATCTTATTCTGATGCAGAATTTTCTGCCGCTTAATTTAAATTTAATTGGACCGTACCCAACTGGCTCAGGTCAGTATGAAAAGAAAATCAGGAACATTAATCAAGGTAAAATTATCAGCTGATTAATCAGTGTTCTAATTATGGCACACCGCGTCTCTCTCTCTTTGTTCTGTTTTAATTACTGTACTTCATTGTCTTTTCCATATGGCCAGCATGTTTCTGCATAATGCCAGTGTCTCACAGCTCGGGGAGCCATTAGTACCCTGCCTGGTGCTGCTGTCCCAGCCCCTCTCTCATGCTACCTCCGTTCCCCTCCTTCATTTTTTTTTCTGTGGGTGATGTTTGGAGGGTTTATAGACACTGCAGCGATGGATGATTCTGTAAAGGGAAAACTGCAGTGATGTTGGTTCAGTCTGTAGACAGTCTGTAATGATGTTTGGCTGTTCTGTCGGCGGTCTGAAATGATAGCTGGGAGGTCTGCAGACAGGCCGTGCCGCTGCTGGGCGGATCTGGAGACGAGGTGCATGGCGGAGCGGCTTGGACTCAGCGTGTTAAGTGCCAGAATGGATGGGGATCTAATAAATTGTTGAATAAAACATGCTCTGTTGCCACGGGGGCGCAAAATTAGCGGGGCAAAGTGGTGATTAACCATCCTATCATACTTGCCATTGCAATTCCCAACTTCCTTTTCTATCCTTCTCTGAATCTCTTTCACAGTCCATTTCAGCTTCTTTCCCTCTTTTCCACTCTTCTACAATCCCTGGCTATTTACTTATAAGAACAGTGAATATTTGATTTTCTTACATGTTTTAACCATCATGTTGTGTACTGGTCATTTTGACTTGGAGAGGATTTTTTTTCCTGAAAATGTTAGTTAGCTGTTGCATTGGAGTAAAACTTGCCGATGCTCGTAGTGTACAAAAAACAGCCCTCCGAAAATGTCATACTTTCTTTTTCCAAAGTGAGTCTCTAAAAATCCTATATTATCATCTGATTGAAATGATTGGTTGTAGACCTCATTGGTCTAAACACATGCACCTCCATTTTTAAATAAACAGTTATCAACATTTATCAAAAATGGAGGTAAATTAAGCAACAAAAAAAGAAGTAATAGTAGTTAACAAAAAAAAAAGAAAATCTGGTAACAACGTAGTGGCGGCCATCTTGAGACCATGTGCCCAGGTCAGTGCTGTTAATTTCTACCTCAGTAAACATACTCACTCACAGAATAAGTTCATAATGGCCTGGATTCACAAACAGGGCTTAAACTAAACCAGGATTAAGCCATAGTTTAATTAGGACATTTAAGTATTTTTATGAACTTGCTTAAAACAACATTACTGGTGAGCATCTTAAGACAAAACAAATGCACTGATATATTTTAAGATCAGTCAGTGCAAGTTTCTTTCAGCTGAAACACCTCACACTTACATTTTAGTCTAGGATTAGTCTTAAGCCTTGTCTGTGAAACCGGGGGATAGAGCATTAATAAAGCATTTCCTCTGTGTCACTCGAAACCAAATTTTTGTGTGAAGCTACACACACACCACTAGGTGTCACTATCCAAGACAAATTCCAACCAGAGCAACACACACAAAAAAAATACTTTAGTGAACCTGTTTAACTAACATTTGTGTTGTCAATTTCCTGTGCTATACTAAGACTGAGTGGGCAGATATGTCTGTCCACTGTAAGTGCTTGTAAATATTCAGGTTGACATGAAGGTATTGTGCAATAGCAGCATGTATCCAGCAATACCCAAGCTGTACCTCAAAGATCAGCGTTGATCATTTCGTGAACTGTTGCATCTGGTGAACATAAATTGTAGGTGTTTTTCTCCCTTAAAAGCTCATCTGTGTTTTACAATGGTTTTGTACGAACACCTTAACCTCTACAATCTCTTGCACTTTTTTCGTTTTTTTATTTATTTATTTATTTTATTTTTTATTTTTCTAAAGGAGAGTTTTTACTATCTCCTTCCGATCAGTGCTGTGCGGCGTGTTGGAATTAGACATCACTTAAGAATACTTACGCCAGCGCCTCACTAGCTAGCGCATGAAACCTTTTTCAATATGTAATTACTGGAACCGTACAAGTGTCTCATGCATATTCATGTGGATTTTAATTAAGCCCATCTCTTCACAGTTTGTGCCTTTGCCTCCTGAAAAGTTGCTTCCTCACACTCTGCAGGCTTCACACATGCAGAAATGCTCACAGGCATATTAGTATGTTTGTCCATCAGCCCGGAATGTACAAAATGCATAAAGCCACAGCAAAATGCATGGACATGAACACACACACACACACACACACACACAACATAGGCTATAACAGGCGTGATGTTGTTGCATTTTGTCATCCTTCACACCGTCTATCTTCCCTGGGTAGATGCTTTGCATCTCTGCTTTTGGCGACTGTAAGTTTAGCCATTTTGTGATATCTACAGCTGTTCTGTTAGCCTAGAGAGAGACAGAGAGAGAAAGACAATCAAGCTCTGTGCAATGTTTTTAGCCCTGAGAGAGGAGAGACAGACTCAGTAGCATATGCTTGTAGACAGATCAGAGACAGACAGTGCCGTGTGACTCATCAACAATTAAAATGGCCATAAATTATGTTAAACGACAAGACTTGGGTCTGTAACCGTGATAGAAAAATATCTCTTTCTCTCATGGATTGTGTAGAAACCTGCCTTACAGAAATAGCGAAATTAGCGCTTGTTATAAATGGGCCGAGAGCTGTGATACTACTGACTGTGCACTCGTATGTTGTGATAGGTTTGGCAGTACAAACTCTATAAACACTTGAAGAACTCTTACACTTATTCTGTGGTGAAAACACACACACACACACGCACACATGCTGATGGTAAGGACAGGAGGGAGAAAATATGCTAGCATAAAGCCACTTGGCACTTTGCTCTGACAACAAAACGCTGGGTTTCAGAAGGCCAACAGCGCCATCTACTGAGAGAGCAGAGGGTCTGTAGCGAAAGGGAAAGGGAGGCTTGGACAAACACCAACTCAGTAGGAATTCTCAGATAATAATCAGTTTCTCTGGGCTTGTGAAACTGGCTCATTAAGCCTCCTTTTTAACTGGAAATATAGGGAGTGATTAAAGCTGCATTACTGAGTGGGCACAAAATGGCTAACCTCCGGCCACCCACTGCTCCTAGGTGTCTGGCACGAGGTTCTGCATGCAGCGTAATGTCTTCACTTCGAGAGCGGCAAATCCATCACCTGCTTGTTTATCTACTTTCCTCTGGCAGCCTTATCAATCAGTGTTAAACCATCACACTGGCATATTTTTCTTTTAAATATCATTAAATGCAGCGGGCCAGACCTGTCAGTGGGCACACAGTCTCCTAAACCTCTTTGGGTTCAGCTCACTGCGGCGGGCCAAGACGGGTCAAAACCAGGTGCCTTTCATTTAACCTCCAACAGACGCAAGATGGCAGATGATCTATGCTTGCAAAACCTGAAAATTTTAAAGGGGTAGTTCACCCAAGATTAAGCTCATTAGTTGTAATGTTGTGACTTTATGCTTTTGTAGAAGACAAATGGAGAAATGTTGAAGGCTGTGCTGGTAGCTCTTTTCCACGCAGTTATGATAAATTGAGAGTGAAGCTTTCCGGCTTCAAAAAGGGTGCAAAAGCGTCATAAAAGTACTATATAATGTTCGTTTTTTGGGTAAGCTAATCCTTTGCACAGAGATGTTTATTACAATTAGTGATTTATTTCCACTGGCAGAAACAGGTTTAGTGATGTCACTTGGGTTTGGCATTAGCATACGTAATTAAGGCTGGGAAGGGCATCTGGAATGGGGCGAAGCTGGTGTCATTGGGCATAATTGCTTCAGGAGGACATAATTGGGCCGCTGGTTGATTTTCAAAGGCTCATCCCTCCGTTGTCGTGGACACAGCCTGTGGACTTTGGCCTGATGCCAAGTAGGCTCTTAAAGAACACACAGTATCTCTCTGTTTCTCTCTGTCTCTAAATGGAGGAAGAGCACAATGAATCACTCAAGCAGGTGCTAAAGTCAACCTTGACTTTTACTCAACATCCTGTGCTGGAAAAACTGAAAGACTGTCTTGTATGTGCGTGTGGTGAGGATTTTTTCTTCCCCCGACTACAGTAATTTTTATTTATTTATTTGTTATGCATTATCAGTTTTGGGTTATTATTACATTAGATCTAATATTATAACATGCAGCTATGTGTGTGTGTTTGTGTATTTTGTGCATTCCATTGTTTTTCTGAAAAAAAAACAAAAACAGAATTGCCTTGTGTATTAATAGTATTAATTATTATTATTAATCATTATGTAAATATATATATATATATATATATATATATATATATATATATATATATATATATATATATATATATATATATATATATACCTAATATTATACATTATATAAACATTGTGTAGTATTAATAATAACATTTAAGATAATGTATCCATTTAAGTGTATAAATTGACTGAATAAAGTATTCAGCTGTGACAATTGTTAAATGCATTTACTGGAAAACAATAGCACATAGAGGAAAATCACATCTGTTTTATTTAGAATTTGCACCCCATTCAAACTGCTGCTGATCCCAATACTGTTCATCATTCTCATATTACACTAAAACCTCATCAGTGTTGGCCAGCAAGTTAACTTTACCTCAAAGTCATATCTAAATTAGCACAATCTGCAATGTTTTATACCTCCCAGAAATCCAAATGGTGAGGTTTGCAAGGCATGATGACACATGATCAACAAACACAGGCTGGAAGTGACAGTTCTGTCAGCTGCCCCGAAACTTTCTCAAACTGGCCCAGAGCCATCCGTATTGTTGAGCCCGCGTGTGTGGGTGGTGTGTGTTGGAATGGTGTTATCGCACACATTCTGATGTTATCAGCATTCATGAAAAATGCAGCAGAGGACCAAAGCGCTCTATCTGAGGTGTTTTTCAGGCAGCGAGGCCAGAAAAAATGAAAAGATTGGGCTACAGATTCTTTTCTGAAGCCTTGAAGGTGGGGTCAGGTGATGGAGCGATTGTGAAGATATGTATAGTTGTAGCAGGTGTGTATGTATCTCTCGGTGGCCTGTCCGGCGTGCAGGCCTTCCGGCTGGCGACCCGGTCCAAACATCACGCCCTGACATTTTTATCATCCGTCAGCGCAGAGCGAGATAAATCTGGCCTCCCGGCAGCCCTGGCAGCCTCCCGCTATCTTGTCACATTCCAGACAGTCGGGGTCGGTGGGCTGAGCCAAGCCAGGCCGGGCTGGGAGGGGAATCAGGGCCAGGTAATCCATTACTGTCCGGGGGCACGTCTCCGCGCATACGGATTTAATATCAGCCTGCCGAGAGTTATGAGCCATCCCCATCCACAAACACATACCTGACTTATGCAAAACGACAGGCCCACAGCTGGGGGATTTGGACCCACTGTATTTTCTCTCTTTTGTGAGTGAGTGTGAGGTGTTTTTTTTTCCTCCTTTGGCTCTGACGGTTAGTGTCTCACCCTCTCCTACACTCTCAATCTCCTCTGTGTCCTCTACCAGAAAAGGCTGGACTGCATTCAGGAGCTGTGCAAATGGACCGCCTTCCACCCTGACCCATTTCCATGGGAAAGGCAAGGTGACCTGGCTACAGAAGTGCCCTGGCACTTGCCTTGGAGGCCTGTGACCCTGAGATGTATGCCCCAAGAGAATGTTCTTTCTGCAGTAGAACAGATACCGGGGTTTGTCTTAGTAGCCATGGACAAACACATGCCGAAAAAGCCCCGTGGCCATCAGCATGGATGGGCATGTCCTAGTTCTAGCCCTCGTAATTCGAGGGCAAACTTTGTGAAAGAGGAAGGTGTCTCAGCTGTCCCACACCACAAAAGGACTCAAAAGTTCAAAATAAAATAGTGAAAATGTCAGGTATACTTTAAAGTAATTTAAAAGTGCAGCTGGGGAAATTAAAAGTCGCAACTGTGAGATATAAAGTCGCAATGGTGAGATTTGAAAAAAAAAAATAAATTTTTGGGAGATAAAGTTGCAATTATCAGAGATTGAACCCTTTTAGATTTTAGTAAAAAAGTGAGTTAACAAGAATAGAACCATTTTTTGAATGGTAAAAAATGTAAATAAAGAAATGGCAATTGTGAATTGCAACTGCTAAAATATGAAGTTGAGATGTAAACTTACATTATGAGAAAAAGGTGCGGTTGTGAGAAATTATAAGAAAGAATGAAATTGCTACGAACTGCTAGATATAAACTGTGTGAGAAGCTGCAGCTGTTAGAGACTGAACCATTTTTAGATGGTTACGGCTCGAGTTAAATTGATTTTAAAACTGCAGTTGCAATCTACAAAAAATTAAGAGATTTTAAGTAATGTGCGATTATAAGAAAGGAATTGGCAGATGTGGGAGATGAAAGTAACTTTTTAAGATACAAAAACAATATAATTTGAGATAAATTGTTAATTGTGTATCTGCCGTTGTAAAAAATTAAATAGTATTGATGCTAAAAATAAAAAGTTAAGATGTCACGTTATTAGGAAAAAAGTCACCACTGTTAAAAGTGAAAAAGTCATATTGTGACATTTTGAAGTTACAATTATGAGAAATAAAGTTTACTTTGAGCTGGAAACAGGCTTCTATTGGTATTTATATATGGAAGAGTGAGATAATAGGGTATTTTAACCATAGTGAAACCAAAGCTGCCATGGTAAATCACCTCGGTTTGCTCCAGAAAAACAGACCGGCGGCAGTCAGAGGGTCAGGGTCTGACTGTAGTGATGGGACTTTGACCTATAACGATAGAGGCTTTTTATAGATTTCAGCCAAATGTCAGACTTAATGCCAGCGCTTGACCCCACAAAAGGCCAATGAATGCCAAGGGGCAGCGATAGATGAAAATGAGAAAAAAAATGCTTCAATAAATAATATGATTGCTTTTTAGTCAGCCCTGAAATGGACTGTTGGCAAAGTAAACAAAGATATTTGTTATTACGTCCTCTGAATGTGCTTTCAAACAACAGAAGTATCAGGCCCTGATGCATGGGCTGAAGGTTTGACAGTGAAAACATTTTCAATTAACCTTCAAATAAAAGACATCTTAATGAAATCTCTCGCTCTTTCGGGTTTTCCCCTCACCCTTCTCTGTACTCCCATCTGTAGAGCTTATGGGAATCGTGAGGGTTACTCTGGGACAGTAAATTTGTCATAGATCGGCAAGCCTGTCTCTTTACAGCACCCTCATAACTTTTTTCAGCATTCTTCCAGAATAAAGGGGAGAGAAAAAGAAAAAAAAAATGCCTGAGTAAGCTTAGCCTGCTGGGGAAAAGTTGGCTGATCCATCAAACCTGCTCTCGCTCTTGGCGCTACAGCGTTGTTAGCTAATTGAATATATGAAAAATGGGCATACAGCTATCTGAGTGGGAATTTCACCAACCCAAGTCTCATCTTATCTATGTTTTATCAACTCAGCCTCATGCTTAAATCATAAACAAGAGTTTTAATGCAAACATTATGAATGTGGTAATGTGAAACTTGGATGTCATCACTATGGGACATGACCAGATGTGTGAGCGCTGCTGATTCAGGCATGCAAATCTCTCTCTCTTCCTTTCCTTCCCCACTTGTCTCATCTATCTTTCCTGTTCCTTGTTTCATCCCACATCCCCCAACCCCCAACACTTCATTCTTACTTTTTCTTCTATTTTTTTGATACCTTTCTCTCCCACAACACAATTCCTCCTCTTCACGTCTTTTGGGCCACGTATACATAACTTAATACAGTTCTCACTCCACAGAAATTGGTTCTATCTATCTATCTATCTATCTATCTAGAAAAAAGAAACTAAATTTTTTTAGTAAGAAACAAGTAGATATAATAGATTTTTTTTTTTATTTTTCTGTTTTAAATATACAATTGATAGAGGGTGTGTTTTTTTTCTCTAATAAAAAATAGATAAATAGAATTAGAATAGATAGTTCTAGTTATAATATAAATTTGTGAAGAGATGACAGTTTCACAGAGAATCTGTTTGCATGGTATATTTGAAGAAATAGCCAAAAATACATTGTATGGGGCAAAATTATAGATTTTTCTTTTATGCCAAAAATCATTAGGATATTTTGTACATTTACTGACACAAATGTATTAAAACATAATTTTGGATTAGTAATATGCATTGCCAAAAATCAGATTCCAGATATTTAAATGATTGTATGTTTGCTAAATATCATCCTATCCTAACAAACCAAACATCAATAGAGAGCTTTCTTATTAAGCTTCCATGTGTATAAATCGCAATTTATAAAATACACACTTATGACTGGTTTTGTGGTCTAGGGTCAACAAAAAACTGATTATTTAGATCATCTCATTCGAGAACTGATCCGAAGCGATTGACAAAAATGGGCTCCGTTTGCATCGCTTTGCAACTTTGCATTGCTCTTGGTTCCCCTCTCTCTTTTTCTTTTTCTCACTGGACCGGAGGGATCGTTAAGAGAAAGCACTGCAGCTGGCGGATGCGTTGCTGTGTGCATGCAGGTCTTTTTAAATAATGAATGAGGTGTGGTGCTGTCACACAGGCTTTTGCCTACTGTTAAACGCTGCACTGACGGCTGGCACAGCAACTTGTTAAAGTGTTAGAGGCTTACACCTCCGCCAGAAATTTATGAGGGTCTCCAGAAACTTCCACCGCTATCCATTCTGATCAAGGCCCACTCCAGTCACTCTCTCCCTCCATCTCTCTCTCGCGCTCTGTCTCTCTCTCTCTTCTACCTCCAGTTTTTGCGCTGCCTTGTTCTGTTCCTCCATCTAACATCCTCGCTTCCTCTCTGTTCGTTTCATCCCTCTCACAGGCTTCCTATAGTTTTCAAAAGTATGAACGGTCCTCTATCCATCGTCTTGGTGTGAAAGAAAAATAATCAGCTTTTCCGCGCTCATTACGTCGTGGACTTGTGCACCACCGAATGAGGGTTTAGCCCCTCAAGGGTGTGGAAGTGTGATGGTCCAAGGGATGATGGGATGTGTTCGTGGATGAGAGGAACGTGTGAATGGTGTGAAGACCGGGTGTCATTCGGAACAGGATAGGAGGGGAGCTGTTAGTGTGCCCTTGTCTACCAAAGACCCCCCTCCATCCTGGAGAAATAAGGGTCAGGAGTCAGTCAGAGCAGAGCAGCTAATAGAAGATTTATGACTCACTGAATATGCAGATCTGCTCGCTGTGATTGACCACGATCCACACACTGCCCTTGGGTACATCTTTGCATTTAGAGGAAGAGAGAACGAGAGGGGGATGACTGCTTGGGGGGCCGCGGAGGAAAGGAGAAATGGAGAAAAAGTGCAAAAGGAGAGGACAATGGAGAGAAAAATGCACTGGCAAATTAGGCAGCCTCTCATTTTCGAATAGTCCGACAAGATTGTACGAGCTCCAGCAGAAACAGCTATTAGTCATTTTTCCGGGGGGATGAAATCTTCCCGTTTTTTTCCTCTTTGTTCTGTCTGCTCACTTCTTCCCTCATTTCAGGCAATTTGAACTCCATTTGCAAGAGTGCAGATGCTGCTCTGGAAAGCAGATGTGTTTTACTTTATTTGAAATATACATATAGGCATAATGAAGCTGAACCCTGACCGGGGCTCTGCCGTCATGTAAGTGCTGGTAGTTTGCTGGCTCTCTGATGAATGTGTAGGTAAAAACCCAGCACGAGATGTCCGTGCCGCTCGCCTGTCTAGGATGAGAGCCCCGAGATGGAGAAATTATATAGCGGGGCCTGGTCTGCCAAATGAATAGGCATACTGACAAATTGAATTGAGTTGCATCAGAGGGCCTCCATTTAATCTCCTAAGTCTTTTTCGCCCATTAAAAGAGTCATTCAGCGCCCATCACGGCTGCAGGTCCTGCCACCCTGCGAGACGCTCTTTATATTCTAGCTACTCATCTCTGCCATTTCAGCTTTGCGTCTGAGTGCAAGCTGTGTTTTAAAGTGTCTGCGCGCGTGTCCATTTGTGCGAGGTTTGATTTAATGATTTTGCGGTTGTGTAGATCTCCTCCTTCGTCACAACTGTTACATACAATACGGCTGCAGCAGAACGTATTAAATGTCCATCGGTAGCCTCGCATAATAATGACACTGGTGGTTTAGGAGTCTTTAATGGGATGACGTTTACCTTGTACATTCATGATGATGTGATACTACTTTCTTAATTGAGTGTTAAGTCTCAGACCGTGATGAAAAATGGATCATAAGTGAGTTTGTGACTAACACTATTAGGAGGAATTGTTTACCTGTCCATTGACATACATGATGTTTCAGTGCCCCCTTCTGGTTAGACATTAGAACATCTGTACATCCTTTGAATTGCAAATAGGTAGTGCGTTACAAATCTCATTTTGTTGGTTATTTTAACACACAAATCAATAAAAACCCAGTGAATTAATTAATAATTTTATTCAATGTAACTTAATTTGTTAGTATGTAAAATTACGGTACAACTATTATAAATAAGGGACATTTTTGTTATTTTTTTTATTGTAATTGTTGCTATATTTACAGAAATTTTCTGTTAAAAAGAAAAGAGAAAAGAGTAAGAAGTAAGAGCATGTGCAGTATACATGAATTGATCGTCTTAGAAAAGTGTCCCTTCCTCGTCTTCTTTTCTAATGGAGACAATATGAATTGCTCTGACATTTATCTTACACTAACAGCATCTCCGATTCCTTACAGCTATAAAAGTCCAGCAGGTAAAGTTTATGTGGGTGTCTTAAGTGTATTACAAAGCATCTTTACAAATTGCATTAGTGAGTCATTGCCTTCTCTATGTTTTCAAACTGTCTTGATCCTCCATGCAGGTGATAAACACGCCATGCTAACAGTTTCATCACTTGGCAAAGCAGGCAGTACTGTATATGGTCAGGAATATGAAAGGATGAAGAAGAAAAAAAACTGAATTATAAGGGCAGGAAAAATTCATTCATTCATTCATTCATTCATTCATTCATTCATTCCAGTCATATATATATATATATATATATATATATATATATATATATATATATATATATATATATATATATATATAAATTCTAACATTGAAGATAAAACTTCTCTCTCTCTCTCTCTCTCTCTCTCTCTCTCTCTCTCTCTCTCTCTCTCTCTCTATATATATATATATATATATATATATATATATATATATATATATATGAATAGGTTAAATAGGTTAAAAATAACACAATAAAAACATGATAACATAATACTTTTTTTTTAATTAAAAAAGTTATCTGTTTTTTTGTGAATAAAACTCTATTATCTCCTTAGGTCATTGTTTTTAACATGCATTTGTAAAACATACAAAAAATCTAATTCAAGTAAAAATAACTATAAAAAAAATATATATATATATATATATATATATATATATATATATATATATATATATATATATTTTTTTTTCTTTCTTCTGTCGGTTGTGTGTAAAATCCATATGTGTGTGATACGCTGCTCTCCCTCCCTTGCACTGTGTGTCCCTTAAAACGTGAGTGTGGCCCATAGGAGCCACCATGGGAGTTCTGACGAGCATGCTTTGATAGTGTGTCAGAGCAAATTAGCTTCTGTGTGGAGGTGCCTTGGCACACAAAGCCGCTTCCACTCCTGCCATCACCCCGCATATGTGCACAAGATTATAATTAATAAGCAGGCCCGTCAATCACACTTTAATAATAATAATTTAGCATTTAGGGGGCAGAGTGAGGTTATTGGCATCTGTGCCTTTGATGTGGAATATGAGCTGGCTAATAGGAAGGCGGTGAGGCAGAGAGGAATGGAGAGAGAGGAATACTTGCCCCATTCAGCATCTGGATGTGGCTATCAACAGGAACAGGAAGCTTATGTGAGATGGACACATCTGTAGCAACCCATTGTGGACGCTTGCAACATAGTTTTATGCATATGTTGTATCTAAGGTGTTCTTTATTACTCCAGTTGTTGCAATGGATTGTGAAGGTATTTATTACGCAACAGTCAGTTTCCGGTCCTCCAATTTGATTGGCCATGCTGCGTTCCAAGAGTAGCAACAGGTGGCAACATGTCTTTGTTTTCTGAATCTTTTTGTTCAACCATATCATTTAAAATACTTCAGTAACTAAACAAGTCTTAGCTCAGTAATGCAACAAGTGACCGTCTTGAATCATCTGAACTTGAATCATGTACTGATTTGTTGATTTCAATCAAAAACATTCAGTGGTTCATTCAGAAACGCTACTGCGTAGCAGGGCGCACTTTTTAGAGAGACACGAAATATGTACCAATAAGTACATAAGTGTTTTATTTTATTGGCCAATATGCAGACGATATTGCTTAATATGCAGACACAGCCATTTCTGTATAAACTGTAGGCCGATACGTTTTTGTTTTTTAGTTTTTTGATACTATCCGACCTTTCCCGTGCAAAACCCGTAGTTTGAATTTGTAGTGGATTTGGGATGGGATCAACATTTTATGTGACCAATAGCAGGAGTGTACTGACTTGAAAATGATAATTTTTGCAATTCTGTTGAGTGAATACTCTGCTGCAAAAAGAAGTTAAACACAGAACAAGCTCTTACACGGTGTTGTTTTGGTGTAGTAAAATGAACAATCAGACTATGCAGCATCTCGTTCTCTCTCTCTTTTTCGTTCACTGAGGTGACCATATTGCCATGGCCCCGTTCCACCGTCCCTTATTACTCAGACACATCCGCTAATTGCAATCAAAATAACAAAACAACATATGTCAACACCCCAGAGACCACAGCACTGGTGTCCTGCAGTCACTGAAATGAAGAGTGATGGTTGACAAATGAGCGCTTGATTGGTTACATAAATTACTTTCAGTAGACGGAGCATCTCACCAGGCGCTGCGAGCAAACACTCATCATTAAGCCGGGGAGAGAGTGCTGGAGAAAGAAGACCAGGTGAAGACAAAAAACAAGAAAAGGGTATAGGCAGTGGACAGTATAGTTGTATTTGCGTACGATTATTTACATTTAGACGTACAGGTTATTTCTATCTGAACTTAAACGCATTTGATATCTTGTGGATGATCGTTGCAGCTGTGGGCTACATAATCTTCATATTGTGAAATGTTATTACAATTCAAAATAACATTTTTCTATTTTTATTCCTGTAATGCAAAACTGAATTTTCATAAGCCATTACTCTAGCCATTCCTAGTCTTCAGTGTTATATGATCCTGCAGAAATCTTATTTATTATCACTGTTGAAAAGGACTGTGCTGCTTATTTTTATGTATAATATATAAATATATATATATATATATATATATATATATATATATATATATATATATATATATTATATATATATTATATATAATTTTATATATTTATTTTTGAAACTGTATTTTTGAATACTTTTTCAAGATTCTGTGATGAATAGATTTTGATAATTTATTCAGAGAAATTTTTGAAATTTTTGACGAAAATCTAATTAACAGAATGCTTCTATAATATTAAATTGCAATAATATTTTCACAATATTACAGCAAAATAATTTACATATAATAATAAATAATAATAATAATAATAATAATAATAATATATAATCGTGAGATCCAATGCTGTGAATTGGTCATTTAATTCAGTTGAGTACCTAGAATTAGTTGATTTATTTATTTTTTTTCTCATGAGCTCTAATATTTTTAAAACCAAATGTTGTCCAAGGTAAACTGTAAACTATTGTTGCAATATAGCAGATGAATTCAGTATCCTTATGATGAGAAAGAAATGTGTTCTTGAAGTTCTTGAAGAATTCGTATACAAACTAATGCCAGTGCGGAATTAGTCTCAATTATTTATTTGTTTATTTATGAGCCCTTTTTCAGCAATGCTCTCTGATCTCACCAACTGTCAGCAGGGGGCAGAAGTGTCCCAGACGGAAGTTTGATGTTGTGAGCCACAGTTTATAAGCCAGTAAAAGAATAGCAACATCCAGCATGAATACATCACGTATAGTCTATACTACTTAGGCTATTCTACACTCTTTCTAAACTGCTGCCTTTATCTCTTTTAGCTTCTTATGAAATTCAATTGTTCTTCAAGCTTAAGATTTAAGCTTAAATGGTGAGCAGTTAGTAGCCCTTCGGGATTTGTTAAACTAACTGCCTGCAGTCACGATTAAGATTAGTTAGTTTCCGAATTTGCCTTTTAAAACTGTTCAAAGTGCCTTTGATATGTCTTTATTAGAAATTCTTGTTGATAAAATCAAACTGACTGACAGTAGCTGCTTATTGTACTTCAATAAATAATGATTGGTTGGGATGGTAATCTTAATAGTGATCTCGCGCAGAGGACGGGCTGTCAGGCTTGTAGGCACAGAGAGATCCACAGACCTGACAGAACTAGCACAACTCTGAGGAGACACAGAGAGAGAAAAAGAAATTGGGTAAGGATGAAGGGATTTTAGGAAAGAAGTGATGAAAGAGCATGTAGTTAGTGTTTTTAGATCACAAACTCCATGATGAGTAGAAAAGTTTTATAGAGAGAGGAGAGGCACACCAATGAGACAGAGAGAGTGTACAAAGAATGCAAACAAAATATGAAAACAGGACACGGTTAAATATTCTGATATGATAAATACTTGATTGCAATATATGAAAAATGTATATAATAAACAAAAAGATAGACTACGTGAAAGGCCTGAAATATGGGCAGGACTGATTGAATTTCTTTGCTTTTCTTCATCTCCCCTTCGTCTCAGTTGCACACACTGACCTGCAGCCGATATCAGATTGTTCTCAATATGATAAAACACCTATTTGTTTGTAACTTACAATATTTGTAAAAAATGAGCTCTTTACTGCGGTGACGGTACTGTTGATGAATTGCTGGCATAAAGTGCTGATATTTGTTTAATTTTATTTTTGAATAGTGTGCACAAAATGTCCACACTACCTGACAGTTCTCACTGAAATAGTGTCTCTTTGACAGATCCACGCCTAAACAGGTGGGAAAAACAGTCAGCGAACAGCCCACGCTTTTTTCTTTATTCATTTACTTTTGATATTTAGAAGTGTTTTCAGCTTTTTTTTTACCCTTCAGTGACTGACATAGTCCTACTTCTTTCTTAAAAAAACATTTCAGGTCAAATGTGTAACTTTTGCAGAGTTTAACTTTTATTATTAAGTTTAGTATCATATCTCATCTCCTACTCCTCATTTACACTGCAGGTCTTTATTCTCATTTTGTGACTATATCCAATTTTTTGGAAGGCGTGCTTGCTTACATTTCTCCGAAAAGTGATCCGTATCCTATGTGTGCATTTTACGCTGCACTTAAAAATAGCATACAGCACATCCCAAATCCATTTTGAATAATACTTTGAGTTAAATTTTTTGACATGGAATTCATATAAAATCTTTTTAATGCAATAGTTAAATATACATCAATTGTAGGCTAGTACAGATTCCTCGGAAAACGCAGCTTCGCTTAAAGATTGAAAGTGGAAAAATACCAAGGCGGTAGATAAGCATGGAAAAAAAATGCACTTGAAATATGCAGTGCGTGTTTGTAGCTCCATGTGGTCTTCAAAGTAAAGGCCTTCTCATATAGTGATGATTCTAAAGTGCTTAATAGTCCCAAGGCAGCAGTTTGGTCATTGATAACTCCTCTAATGTGTTTCTTGTCGCCTAGCACTCAAGCTAAATGGATTATCATTGTCTTTTGAAACGTCTGTCATAGAGTTCAGTAGCTCTGGCCTATTTCTGCTGGACATTTTGAAGCGTTTGAATTCTCTGTTCATGCAGCAGTCTCCTGGGCCTTGGCTTTATGATGCAGCTACTCTATCAGGCTCTTTTTTTCTGAAACACAAAGCACCCGGTGCAGGTTTAAACACAGTGCTTCAGCAAAAATCCTTGTGTGACTGCAGAAGAGCTAGACCTATTAAGCACGTTATGTTGTCTATTGCTGGAATGTTATATTTTAATTTTAAAATGTGTGAGCCAGGCTGCAGGGGAAGCGGGTTCAGATCTGTTTTGTATGTACCAGTCTACCAGGCATTCCTGCCACTATACCACAAAAACTGTAAATAAAATGTTGAATTATATATGCCATCTTTATTCTACTACATAAGAACTATATACTGTTCTTTACGATTTTTATTTATTTATTTATTTATTTTGTACATTTTGTCTGATTTTCTTTTAACATGAGAGTATTTAATATAACCACACTCACTTTATTTTTAACATTAAAAAGTAAAAAATCGATCAGCGCCTTTAAATTAAATTATTAGGCAATGTAAGTTCACATGTTTTAACAAAAATTTAACAGGATTGTTAAATATTTCTAAACTATTTGCAAAGGACTAATTAAATTATATTCATAAGCACTATATTTATTGTTGTGACAAATTGGATATACCAGTATTTGTACTACATTGCATACACAGTTTATAGTGAAAGCGATGAAGTGCGAGTTATAAATGTGAGTACTAAAAAAACGAACTGTCATTAACAAATTGCATATTTGAGGCGGTCCATTCAGCCTGTTTTTCTTGCGTACATTTTGTGAAGAAGTGTCATATACAGTACCGGTTGCACATGTGTGTTTGAAGATATTGATGCGAAAGCATGAATCTCTTAGTGTATATGTTTTGTAGTGTGGTAGGGATAACTGGATCGTTCAGGGGGAAGGACAAGTTGATGGACGGCAGTTTAACAAGACAAAGATTGCACAAGATGGGATTTCAAAGAGCTGAGAATGTATAGCTGCAGGAGTTAAGACAGAGCTGGTCACGGGCTGCCAGCAAGCGCCTGGCACACGGCCCATCTCCTCTATTAGAGGAAGAGTGGCTTACAGCTACAAAACTGAGAGGATGTGCTGTTTCTCACTTCAACAGAAAGAGACCACAGAGCGCTGAGATAAGCCACAATCAGATGCAGCATACACCAGCGAAGACATTTCAAAGTGTCCTTCTAAGGAATGTATCCAGCTTTTTATATTCATGCATGATGGCCACCATTTAGGATAATTAGGAATGACGATTTGTGATGCATTACTCTAAGCTTTCGTTTTAACTAAGAAACAATTAGTCTGTTGCTGTCAAGAGTGTATTTTTGAATCATTTGCTGCGGTGTCTGTTTGGAAATATAAGAAGTTATAACAGTATATATAGGTTATAATGTGTATATAAAGTGTATGTGCTGGGAATAAAATAATATCTCGGCTGAGAAAATGAGTTCCAGTTTTAAGCACTGCAGCTTGGATAAAATATTATAATTTAACATATTAATTAGGGTTCCTTTATCGTAACGCTACAATTAAGTGCACATACGATAAGAGTGAATTCAATAATTTAAGTAATTTAATAATTTCAGTTTGAGCAGATGTTGACTTTTTTCCGTATGTAATATGTGCAATGATAATCATTTAATAGTCAAAATGAGTTAAATGTCGTATGCTTATCAGCTCTTTTTATTATTATTTTAGACATCTTGCTAAATAATACTTTTAATAACTAGATGAGCAATCATCTCTATATTTATAAGATAAAATTTCTCATCAGAGACATTATATTTGAAATTAACCTCTTTATATATATATCATTTTTTTTTATTTTTTTTTTTTATCATCACTCATTTATTGAGGTTTCTAGATTTTGGGTGGATGAGTTTGTCTTCATGGTTTGTGTGTGGTTTAATAGTAAGAACAGTAGATGGCAGCATGGCTTAGCATTAGAAAGGAGGTAAATTCCTCATCCATGATCCATGTTCCTCTGTCAAATGGTAAGAATCCCCAGGGCTACATGGGAATCGCAAAGTATGATGTCATCTAAATGGCGAATGAAAAAAAAAAAAAGCTGGATTCCTAGATTTCTTTTCTGTCTATTCCCCCATAATTGTAAATGAAATCAATGTGAAAGATCAATGCCGACGTAATGTTATTATGGTGCATGAGCATAAATTTTATCGTTTTGTTGCGTTTTCAAATTTTTCTTGCAGAAATATATGGGGGGAAATGGTTTAAAGAAGCAGTAATTGAATCAGAAGGGCATAATTGATTCAGTAATGTTGGCTGCAGGGTGGGCTGACCGATTTCATATCCTGCCAGGAGAGTTAGACACAGAGTTTTATGGCATTGCTCAGCTTTAAACCATCATAAATAAGCAGTTTCATTCCCTTTAAGCATCCAATGTGATTGATTTCACCCAGTGATTCATTTGTCATTTCAAAGTGGAACAATTTGAGATACAATTCAGGAAATTGTTTTTATTATAAAAACAAACATCATAAAATCTAAGCCATAATTCAATGTAGGCCTGCTCTCTAAGCACTTCAGCACTGATGAATTGAAGTTCAAGACTTGGTGAGTGACCGGACCATTTTTCATCCATGTGTTATTTGGATGTATTTATAAATTGCAGGACTGTACAGTTATATAGGGGATAACTGGAATAAAGTGCTTTCTCAATGTAATCACAGACAACGAATGGAAAGATGAGGTCCAATGTCAACAGTGCGCTGGTTTCAGAGCAGACAGGAAGTTCGAGACATAGCCAAGGGTAAAAATCTGATACATCACAAAATTTCAGGTCAAGAACAACAAATCCCAGACCTGTCCTTGCAATGTTTCTATCATCTGTTGGGTGGATCCAGGTTGGAATGTCGGTTTCAGGCCAGGGTGGAAGAAAGTAAGCCGGCAGCTGTGGAGTGATGGACCATTATCCCAGATCAAAGCGGGGCTCAGCAGAAACGGCACAAGAAAACACGCTAAGCCTGCTATATTAGGTAAACGTTCGCTTGACATTACATACAGGCTTATGGAATATTGAAATGCTCACATAATGATAGAAGTCTTTAACTCACATACGCATTAAACTTCCCTATAGTCACAGTAACAAGTGGCTTGTAGCTTTTTTATAAAATAATTTCAGCAGCAATGTTAAATGACACAAGTGATAATTATCACGGTAAACAAATTTTCTGCTAAGTAATGCATATGGTCATTTCCGATCTTCAAAACTGGTTGACCAAGCTTTTTAAAAGTGTCAGGTGTCTCTGTTTATACATTTCAGATTGTTCGTTTGTGGTGGATACTGATAGAGTCATTGGATTATTCACTTATGCTACTGTGTTTTGTTGCTCAGTTATAGTTAATGGTCTTGCACTAGAAGTAAAAATACATTTTATTTAGTGAATTTTATTGTCAAGCTTTAAAAGTCAGACCTACTGTCTGTGAGCTGTAAGGCTGTTAGTCAATGGTGTGCTGTTGTTGAAGCCATTTTAACTTAATTTTTAAATTGTCTTACAATTGTGAAAAACTACATTACCCATGATTCTGCAATCTCCATCAGAAAATCACAAGTAATCTCACCCGAAGATTACTCACCCGAAGATGTGATGTACTCAAAATTGCATTCTGTGAGAAGATCATCCGAAGCAAGTAATAACTTTGCGACTTTTAAAAATCATTCTATATAGAAGTGGGTGGGCACTGTTGGAGTCTGCTGAAAATGCAGTAACAAACTGGCAATATTTTGCAGAAAATCTGAGTTACTCAGTATAAACTTTTTTCAACAGCAATATCAATGCTGACGGTAATATCTGGTGTTCCACACAGCATTCTAGTTTTCTTATATTGCTTTAACCCGTTATGTGGCTTTTTCTATATGAGAGACAGGCAGGAATTCAGTGACCTCAGAGACTTTGATGGATGGAAGCCTTTCCTGATGTGGCAGCACTAAGAAACGAGAGTTCCACTTCACATAGAATTAGAGGACAGGGGCTTTAGGACCGTTAACCCCCTGTTGCCTTCAGGACCTTTACGTTAGGTAGAGTTGGAGGAAATAACCTTGACATGATACCGTCAGCAGCTCAGCATATTCACACAATGCAACAGGCAGAGAGTTAGTGAAGCAATGACTGGAAGGCACTGGAACAGCTGAGGCTGAGTAGTATAAAATGATTTGATGTTTCTCCCTCATGCCTACGGTGCCCTGTTTTCATTCTGTCACTCAAGCATGAATCTACAAGGCAGGGGCTGAGAGTAGGGCAAGCTTGCGTCTGTCATTTTACCAAGTGTCTCTTGCCCTTGTGCTCTATTAGTTTGTCAGTGAGTGTCTTATGGAGTGTTAATCGTTACCAGCATATTGAAGTAATTTCTTTTAGACTCAGTGAGAGAGATCGATTCTGTTTGTCATTCCTCCCTGCCCACTCCTCCATCTTGGAAGATGTGTATGTGTGTGTGTGTGTGTGTGTGTGTGTGTGTGTGTATATGCGAAAAAGCCCCCAGGGGTGCATGGCAATGGAAACAAAAAATTTGATGGAGGAAAACTATTTCAGTCAACTGCATTCTCTCTCTCAACATTTGGATTCTATTGCAAAAGTATTGGGATCCCTTTATAAATTTGTGTTCTTTCACAAAATATGTAATGCATTCCTGCAAGAAATGATTGGGTTCTCCTGAGAAACTTTGTGTTGTCTTGCAGTTGCATTCCCACAAGAAACTCCGAGCTTACTTACAAAGACACTAAAGTATAGTTTTTGCATAACAAAAATAAGCAAATATTACACTACAGATGGCAGGGCTCGTTGAAGTATGGAATGCACAAAAATGTGTGTGAAATCTTCATATAAATAATGTAATAATAAAAAAAAATCAATCACCATTAATTTTTTAATAATACAAAAAAATTAATAACAACTAAGGGTCTACCAGTTATTGGGATTGTTATCGGTATCAGTCATTTTTAAAACCAGTTAATAATTGGTATCGGTACGAGGTCTTAAAAACACATAAAAAAACATAGCCTTACAGATGTGTTAAGATTAAATGTAGTACATAGATGTTATATATTATACAATATATTTCATATATACAGTAAAAAAAAATCAGAAAATGTTTTTCCTGCATTAAAATGCTTTGAAAAATAAACGTTATATGAGCATTTTGCGTTAATGAGATACTCTTTGTGCTATTTCTCAATATCGGTCTCTTACCTTCTTATTTCCTCTCTCCTTCACGCTTGTGGCTCTTTGAGTTGTAATTGTTTATCGTGACATGACCTCTGGTCTCCGTGGAGACATGTCCTTCGAGACCTTTGTGTGTGCATGTTGTGCAGAGGAACTCGGCTGATACTGTATTAGTCACTGAGGCAGTACTCTTAATGTCTTCTGGGCCACTGTAAGCATGTCGAAACTGGCTAAATAGCAACAGAGATTTGTTTTTGTCAATGTAATATTCATTTCATTTCATCTTGTTGTGTTCGGTGATGCTAATTTGCTAATTCTCCACATGCTGTGTTATCCTGTAGGCTAAGCGGTCTTTTTTCGCATATACTATAAATGAAAAGTGTTGGTTATAAAGAGAGAAAAGGCAAAATGAAACTGTCCCTTGAGTTCTTCGTCTTTTCTATAGGGAAGGGAGGAAGATGGTTGTAGTGGTATATTGTAACTTTTTAAAGATAACTAAAGATAACTGTCTTTGGGATTTAAAAGAATAAGATGAGATTGACATCAGCTTTTAATTGCTCATACAGTATGTTGCTACATAAATGTCTTATTTACTCTACAGTAGATAAATATTGGCCAACGTTTTCTTTTACAGTTAACCAGCTGGATTTAGACCAAGATTTTACCTTATGCATATTTCGTCAAAGAGCCAACAATATTGGTAGTGTACATTTCATATTACTTTAACTTATCGACTTTACAAGTGCAATAATAAATGACTCTAGAGCATGGAGTGCTTTTCTATTCATAACTTTTAAAAAGTTCCAATAGCTGCCACATTCTCACACTTGCTGACTTAGAGAGTAACCAGCAGTCTAATAGCAAATTACTGTACTGCTGATAACTTGCTGCCTTGGAGAACTTTGGAGCTCTTTACTATAATTGAAGCTGGATGTATGTGGATAATGAGGCCTGGGATGTGTCTGTGGATACTGTTTTTTTTTATATATTCGCTAGTTAAAAAATGGATGATGGAAGACAGTGCTGACATTGTTAACCATACTGTCATGACTGCATTCATTTGGAATATAAAAACAAAACAAAAACTATGCAAAATTATGCAATGTGTAAAATGCGTAATTACAATTGTTATTATTAATTAGACTATAGTTTAATTCATTTGTTATTTAGGCCTACAACATTTATTTAAAAGATTTGTTAGTTCAAGGCTAGTTAAATAGCTTAACACGATTGTATTTCTGTTTTTCGTACCGCTTTGGGTGAAATAAGATATTTACCACATAGTTCTGAGATTATACTGCATTGAAGGCGTATCGACCAGTGTTATGAAGTTGTTCAAGCGTCTCTCTCTTTTGACAAAATAAAGTAACGGAATTCTGGGGGTTCCATAAGTCTCTCTGTAGGTTTGAAGCACATCCCTGGTGTAATTAAAAGCTTTAAGAATCTTTCATTCTGTCAAGAACTTTTGCCATAAAGCAGACTACAAAATTAATGAGCAAGGTTCCATCATCAAAACATCACAAACAACTCTAAATCACTGAAGGCGATTAAATCCACGCTGCAAAGTGACTTTTTTTCTCTCCACTGTAACACATATTTACTCATCTGCTGATATGAATGCAGTCAGCGTGGCATAATTTAAATCAGAATTATTTTATTAATTTTCTATCTATGTTTATGTCTACAAAACATCTGGACTGGCGTTGGTGTTGTGTCACCGTTCTCTTTTTAAAGGAGGTCTGTCCTCTATCTGTCCACCTGTGGCTCACTTTTTTTATTTTCTAAACATGCAAGCTCAATTCCTCATTCTTTTTCTCCTCCGCTCTCTGACTATAGCATTTTAAAATGCCAAATAACAGATGGAAACAGGGGAATTCCTCCAGTATAGCTGGTCAGGAGGCGTCGGTATTGATCTCGGGGCTTATGAATATGAAAAGGCCAGGCAGGGTGATCAAATAAGTGGGCCTGCTGCCCTCGCTGTGTCTCTTTATTTTTCTACCGCTTTTCATTGTGAGCAGTTACCGAGTAATAAAAATAAAAGCTCAGGGTGAGGATAAATCAGGTGCTGTCGTGATAAACAATCTTGGCACTAAGCTTGAGGAATAAGTGGAACATTAGTACGTTTATTTGAGTAAACGTTGCTGTTACCGGTATTTTGTTTTTAAATCTTTATATGTTTTAGTTAAAAAAAGTGACTTTTGAAGAGCACGCTAGTTTGGTGCCAGAGAGTGCGTATTACGTAAGCTTTGAACAGAAGTACACTATAGTAATCTGAGACCATAACAGACACAACACTGTCTGGAACAATCAAGATCGGGGAGGTCCAAAAACTATGTGTACTTAGCATTTGCCTTTCTGTATTTATTTGCTTTTCATTTCTTTCTTTCTTTTTTTAATTTGTCATGGCATTTGTAAAAGCTTGTGTTTCTAATTGCGTCAGCGGATGTGTTTTCCTCATTTGTGCAGTTGGTGTACATGTGTTTTGTATAATGCACACATGCCCCTCCATGTGCTGCGTCTGTTCCTGCAGCATCAAAGCAGCTTGCTGAGATTAGATTTTGGAGGCAGCTGTACAAAGTTCGTTTAAAATCAGAGGATGAACACATTATTTACTGTGCTTACATGCGCATGAATATTTTGAATTGAATCATATTCCAGCTATGCTCATTTACTGGGGTCATATGATGCAATTTCAAATTTTTCTTTGTCTCTGGAGTATATTTCAAGCTGTTTGTGCATATATAGTTGCAAAAACTAAAGTATCAAACCCAGAGATATTCTTTATAAAAGGTAAGACTCGTCCACCCCTCCCTAAAACACCTAATGTACACACACCTCCACATATCGACGTCACTGTGTTGGACGATTTTCATAAGGATTGCCAAATTGTTACGACTGCCGCGTTCTAGGCATATTTGACTTAAAGTGACTTAAAAGATCAGTGTATGACATCAAAATACCTCACAAGAGAGCAGAACTTATGCCTATGCTTTCAAATTGTTCTCGCGGTTCATTCTGCATAGCGTTTTAAGTCAAACGTTCCTAACATTGCGTAACATTTTTGTCACCTGCTTGAGGCATTCGGCCAATCACAACGCACTGGATAGCTGGCCAATCAGAGCTCAACTTGCTTTTCAGAACAATGAATTTTGTAAAAATCTATGCGTTTCAGAAAGGCAACCCAGGACCAACAATAATGTACAGCATATGGAAAATAATGTGTTTTTTTTAACCTTAAACCACATAAACACGTTGCCTTACATAAAGCATTTTCATATAATATTGCTATAATCAAAATATCTTTTTCACTATCTCTAAGATGCTTCAAGAAACCTACCTGCAGCTACAGTACTGTTAAAAGTGTAAAAATGCTGTAAAATGAGGATGCTGTCAAAAAGTATGTCAATTAAACTATATTAACTAAATTAAATCGACATTTGTTGTGACCATGCTTTGTGTTTAAAGCAGCTCTTGACCTAGGTGCACTTAATCATATTTTTTCAGGTTGTTTTGCAGGTAGGTTTCTTGAAGCACCTTAAAGACATTGCAGAAGTTCATCTGGGTGTAGTTTGTCTCTGTTTCTTCATGTCATTCCAGACAGACTAGATAAAGATGAGATTAGATCTCCGTGCAAACAAAAACCTCACTGGATTATCACAATTAATGGCAAAATGAATGCTCTAATAATTTTGGCCACCACTTTGTCATTAGAAAATGAACACTTTATACTTGCTCTTGAAAACTATACACTAATTTGCTGAAACAAAGGCAATTCTATGTGACGCAGGGGTCATTTTCACCAATCATCAGTGTTTGTTCAAGACATAAAACGAGAACTGATGAAATTACCATCCAGAACAACTAAAGTGCAGCATAATAAATAGTTCCAGCAGGGTACTCTCTGGTCTGTGTTTACTAGGTAGTTTGTGTAACTTTCTAGGGTATAATGACATCATCCAGTGAGGTGACTCATGCTGACCTCTGAGACACATTGTCATTGGATGCTCCCAGGCCCAGCAGCGGTCACAAAATTCAGAGCAGACATATGGCCACGCTGTGCCCTACCAAATGCTCAGAGAAAGGTTTAGGCCCTGCTCCAGGACCCCAAGCCAGCTACTCTGGGCATCTGACCCCTATCGCAGCTCAGCGGATTACGCTGATTGGTCAGGAGAACAGAAGGGTCACCGGAATGGCCACCGGGCCCAGTGCTCCGGCCTGTTAACTGTGATTCACTCATTACAGAAGTGCTGTTTAGACTCGCAGAGGGAGGGAGGGATAACCTAGAGCAAACCACAGAGAAAGGAAGAGAGAGACAGAGCGAACAGACAGATGGGTCACCGGAAGGGCTACCAAATGCGCAGCTTTGACCTGTTTACAGTCATTTACTTTTTACACAAACACTGTTCAGACAGTATGTTTTGTTTTACAGGAAGGTGAATTGGGCTTCTTTTCTGTTTGCATAAGAAATTGTTGATTTAACCAATATTGTAAGTTCAAGGCATAATAGCAGACTGCTAAGGACTGCAATAATTCTAAAATAAATTATCAATAAATATTTAAGTGTGTGTGATTCATTGCAATGAAATAAAAACACTCTTTTATTGAATGTTGACATTTCTATTTATCAAAGAACCTTTAAAAAATGTATAATGGTTTCCACAAAAATATTGAACAGCACAACAGCATTTGTTTTATTGTTTTACTTGTTTTATTTTGAGTCTTGGTGAGCATGAGGCATTTTTATACATCTTATCTGGTTATGTTAATGACAGACCTTCAGCATTTAAAATACATTTTCTACTGTAACCTTTGCATAGCTGAATGCATGATTTATCACGTATAAGACCAAAATAGCTACTTTTCTATATAGTATGAGAATCAGAAAGTCTTGCCAGTGCTTAGGTTGTTTATTTTTTTAATGCCTGTTTTTTTGGCTGTAATTAAATGTAAATTGTTGTATTTTATATGCAAATGTGCCAGTATATTCTGTTCTCATTGCAAACGAAGCTGCAGGAAACTTAGTTGTCTTATGAAGCCTGAACACATCACTAACTTTTTAGATACATATACATATACATATTCTCCTAAAAAGAAAATGCTTAGAAATAATTCAGATTTTTCAATTGCACATGGCCGAAACGCAATGCAATACTTGTTTTAACGACCTTAAGCATCTTAAATATTGGCTAGGTTGTTCAAAATAGATGTTTTCCTTTTGCGTATAACGATATGTCTGGCAGTCTGTATCCCATTATTTGTTTTAAATTCATATTATTGCCGTGAACTACTCAACATTCATTTTGAATGCGGAAAATTGAGTAATATGATTGTAACAGAAAATGTGTGGCCCATTTCTCGCTTTCAGTCAGACATGCTCATAATAATTTACAGCGTGCGCTGAGGTTGCTTGTAAAATGCATAATAGGTAATAGAAAAGAGACCTAGTGAAATTCTCTGAAGCTCACTCAAACATAAACACACAGTCTATCAGTTTTTTTGCACCCCCACCCTTGTTTCGCTATTAGGAAATTGTGCTGTAACATTTGTGTTATACAGGAATGTCATGCTATTTGGTTCATTGCTTTTCTCAGACAAGTGTGAGAGGTTCACAATGTTGCCCTGCAGCTCTTCTCAGCTGCTCAACCGGCATTACCTCACATATTTTCCTTCTTTTTCCATTAAGCTCACAAATGCTCTGCTGAACTCTCACGGAGGAACGTGTTCTGTAGATATCGTGTGCAAATCTGGAAATTTACGTCGCTTACCTTTTCTTACATCTGAAATGTTTGGATTCTGCTGCTAATTATCCAACGTATCAGTTGTGCTCCATTAACAAACATTTATTGTGGGTCAGTGGAAGAGCATATATAGCCTGTATCTCATGGGGAATGGATGGGGAGCAGGACTGGTGCATTCTGGGAACAGGTTGAGAGTGGGCAAGAAACACTGTGCCCCAGATCCATCAGAGCTCTTGTGGAGAGCAGGGTTAAGGGCCAAAGAACATGCTGCACCACACTGCCTTTATTCCTAGACTTGTAATCTAAAAGGTCACTGTTTTTAATTTGAAAGGAGAGTGACAATAATAACAAATACTTGGTTTATAGTATGGTATCATATGCTAATGTTTACGGACAATAACGTTTTCTAAATGCACGTTAGTGACCTTATTGTAGAAATAACATAGATTAATAGATTTTTTGATACAACAACAGATCATCATAAAAAATGATCACATCTCACTGGTGATATATGCCAGATTTTAGTCTTTGTAAACCTCTCCACTTTCTTACAGTCGATTGCAACAACTATCACAATTGTAGAAAACTTTGAATCACAGATTGAAAAAAAAGTTATTTTTAAATGTAACTTTATATGTTAACTGACACTTTTTATAACTCGCTATTTTGACTTCATAGTTTAATATTACCACTGTTTCTACTTAGTAGACATTAGAGTTAATTAAAAAAAATTATTTCACAATAACCTGTTTTATTTTTTTCTCTAAGGCAGAAATGGTCTTTCAAAGATATGTACCCCAGTATTAAAATATATTTTTAAATATTTCTGTGAGTGGCTAAAATATCCAAATGTTCCTAATTAAAAAATACCCTGCAACATACATCAGCCCTCATTACCCACACTGTCTATCACAGGGTCAAGGCCTAAGGCTCTCTCTCTCTCTCTCTCTCTCTCTCTCTCTCTCCACACAAACACACACACACCCATGTGCATTGACAAAAGTCGTAACATGTTCTTACTTTCTCTCTCGTTTAGACATAAACACACACACTCGTGGGAAATATTGCCGTGGAATTGCCCCAGGAAGTGTTTGGAAGTCAACAGTAGTGCATAAATAATGAATTTATCTCTTGCACACACCCTGTTGTGACAGTTTGTCTTGTACATTGCTCTCTGATTTAGAGGGGTGAACAGGGACTGTAGCTAAATGTCAGATGAGAGAATAAGACCATTGGGGATGTGACTGCAGATGAAAGAGTGTGTTTGAGAGCTAAATGCAGTTATCACCTAGGATAGTGGAGAGTGTCTGCTAGCACAGCTGTTTCATGAAGGGATAATTCACTCATAATGTGATTGGCTTTTGGCCACACTGTCAACATGCCAGCTAGGTGGTTCAAATACAGACTTGTAGGGTGTAGGGGTGTGTGTGTGTGTGTGTGTGTGTGTGTGCGTGTGAATGAGGCATCCTGCAGCCTTTCTCTGCATGCTCTGTAATTGCTGTCTCATGCTCACTGTGCTTTCCAGCATTTGATTTATAAAGCATCAGACACACACGCACCAAAGTACCAGGTGTTCCATCATCAGTGTGTCTTTACATAAAGTTTGATAACTTTTATTACCTGTTATTTTCTGAGCCATAATAAATTTCTTTACTATGGTTGTAAATCCAAGTTGAGGTGCGGGATATAGAAGTGACTGATGAGGATGCTGATTGCTTGTATTCTGAAGTTTATTTAGATGGGGAAAAAATAGTTATATGGGCAAGTGTTATTTTACTACAATTTATTAATATTTAGACATTTGAAATCACATTTTTTTTTATTTTTATTTTAATGGTAACATTGTAGTAATTTTAGTGTTTTTCATAATTTATGTAATTTAGCTTTATTCCAATTTTGGTTTTAGGCACATATTTTATTTTATTTTATTTTATTTTATTTTATTTTATTTTATTCACCAAAAACTAATTTTAATAGTTTTAGCACTGAAATGGGCAATAATAAGTTGCATTTAGGCATTACAACATTTCAACGTATGGTATAGAAACTAGATATCAGTTCTGAGATTACATTTAACAAATTTAAATGATTCATCTTTGACAAGTGAGTGTTATAATGGTAAATGTAGACATGAGTACATACAAGACACGAGGTTGAAGTGTGTATGGACAGTTCTGCAGATGTCTGACTTGTGTGCTTTAATTTGTTTTTATAGGAAGCCTTGAAGCACTAGTTCAATGAAGCACAGAGTCTTTGCCTTGAGTTGGAAGTAATGGTGATTGATGATGTCATTAGATTATAGGGACCTCACAAGGCTGATATGTTGAAAGAGCAGATGTATGAGGAGGAAACACATCTCAGTCATGTCTGCAATATAAATGTGGCCTGAATCGTTAGGATAATGATAACAGAAACCAACCATCCGTCTTTGTTTAAATTGTTGCTGGCCTCTTCACGCAAGACAAGGCAGTTTTTCAAATATTATTACAGTGATTAGTATAAAATTACATGCGTGCCAAATATGGCAAAATACATTTAGATGATCTGATCTGGGGATTAATAACGTTCCTTTTGTAAAATAAGGTATGCAATGATACCCAGCAACCAAGGATCTATATATATACATATATATATGTTGTAAAGGCCAACCTTTTCATGGAGTTTTGTTCTACAAACAATCTTCTGTGCGATTGAATACAAACATGGACCAAACCAAAGTTATGATCCCAAAAAGCACAAAATGCTCAAGCATACCTTGTTCTCTTTTCATAGGAGCTATGTTTGGAGCTTGCAGCAGATGTCCATGTGTAATGAATCCTGGAACAGTTTTGACTCCTTCACACATTTTATGAGTTATTTGTGAGTTATAAGCTGGTAAAAAAAAATAACACCATATGTACAAATACATAATTTTCTTTTTTTTTGGTCTGAACCAAAGAACAAAGAGAACAAAGTACAAGCCTAAAAGGTTTATGATATCACACAGACAGGTTCACCTTCTCTTAAGTGAACTAGCTAGTACACAGGGTGCATCTGAAGGCATGTTTTTAAATAACCATGCTGCATGTGAAGAGCCTCATCAGTAGGCAGATAGTAGGAAAAGTGAAATGGGGCTGCTGGCGGCAGGAGAGACGTATAGCATAGAGAGCAGCTTGGAAACAATTACCTGCTTGAACAGAAATCATTTTCAATGAAATGGGTGGGTGGGATTGGAGTGGGTGCAATCCAGTAAAAATGCCAGTAGAGATAAGTGTAAATAGGTAAGTGGAGTGCATGCTAAGAGATGCGCACCTTGCTGCTCCATGGAGCGTTGCTCATATCATTGGTTAATACTGAGAGAGTCGTGGTGCTCCCTATGGCCTAGTGTAATTCTGTTTAATAGCAGCGACTCTTTCCAGGGTGTTTTCTTAGAGCCTAACCCTTAAGAGTGCACTCAAAGACTCCCATTATAATTGTGTGTAGTCACCTTGATGTCTTGATTCAAGAACAGAAACTCTCTGTTTTGCGGTGACTGATAGCTGACATTTCACTCACTCCTGGTTTAATATGTTAATATCTAGGCTGACCTGCTATTCAATTCCATGTGACCTTTCACAAGCCGAGTCTTAATTGAGAGGTTTATAAGTGCCATTTATCAGCTGGTGTGATGGGAGCCAGCGTAGAAGAACCCCTGAGAGCTCCTTACATTGGAAGCTGATGAACATACCCTCATGCATGGACAGACATTTTTGAAAAACTATTGACATTTTAATTAGCACTGCACCAATGTGAAAATACTACTCTTATAAGTGTCTTTTTAATGTGTGGCGAGCAGGTTGAGATATGGACCAGATAGATGAGCAGAGTCACACAGCTCAATAAAACCAGTAAAGAGTGTACTAGGAAAATAACACACATAAATGGCACTCTAAAGAGACATATCCCTGTTCAGAGTGACCCAGAACATCATGTTTTATAGGCACAGAGTTCCAGCCGTTATGCTGCTTTAGAAAAAAATATTTGTCTGTGACCTTCTTGTGTTTCACACAGTGAATAATAGTTGGTTGTTTTTGTTAAAAAAGGCAGGATTGAAATGCTCTGTTCCAAACATTTTACTTAATATTTTTGTGTGCTTTTTCTGTTTAGGTATAGCAATATAGTTTAGTTTGAAGTATCAAGCCTTCAGGATTGCAACATGCTAACATCAATCTCTACTAAAATAGATTTTCTTCTTTAGTTGTTCAAGTTTTTGCCTATTTGGTGTGAAAATGTGGTGTTATAAAATTACATGACGTCATTGCAACATTTTTTTATAGGTGGTGATAACAATCAGGCTTTTGCAAATAGCAAAGGAAAAATGTGGAACCAGCTGTGGTATTATTTGATAAATAGCAAATACTGAAATGTAAACAACTATTTGAAAACATTTAAATGTTGTTTGACTTGGATAAACGCTGTATTTCATTTTATATTTTCATGAATTTGCATATTCATTCTGCCTGCATGCTGTTTTTCACACACTGGTCTAAATGGATAAATTGCACACGAAGACTGGACTTGATATGTTCAAAGATTCAAGTGGGAATAAATAGGATTTTAGGATCCTTACTGTCAAAGCTGTTGAAATAAATTTGACCATTCTACATACATATACACAACTCTGTACACCACCTAAATAACCTTTAACACAGACAGCTGACTGTCACTTATAAGCATTCACGAGGATAGCATGCAGCAGGGGAGATCACTATTATAAAACAGAGCTTTAGTGTTCTTGTATCCTCTCTCTAAAGTGGTTTCTCTGTGTTCCCAACTTGTCACTCATTCTGAACTTTCTATTCAGTGACTGAGGAGGAGGAGAATGATAAGTAGGAAGAGGTGATTAGGAGACTTGTCTGAAATGGCAGCAGGTAGTTGGGGAGGTGAGGCAAAATTACCTCCCTGTGCCACCCACAGAGACCGAACATGACAACTGCTGTCATATCTGCAGGAGCTTTCCTCTAAGCTCTTCCAGGAGGACACCACCATGAAATGTCACGTCGTTTCCTTCTCCTGTCCACCCCCCAACACCTCAATATGCTGTCCTGAGGAGGAAAGCCCAGACGTAGGAAGATGAGGAGGGAAAAAAATGGAACCCAAACAGCCTAGGGTTCAAACCATTTATGACAGAAAAACAGAATTCTAGATGAACAAATAAAAACTCTCGTCAAAGCCATTCACTTTCACATCTTCACATCTCAAGGACGCCATATGAATCAGAATGAGTCAGAGTTCCATCTACTATTCATTGCACTGCAAGGCATAATGAAACAGTTGATCTGGCTAGATGTTTAGCAGGACTTGCACAGTCATCATTGATTAATTCTTGGCGCATTGTCTTCTCTTTGTTTTATACTGTGGCACTAGCATAGTTGTGACTCAAAAGTAGGATTGACTTCTTCTGAACCTCAAATGGTCCGCCAAGACTTCAGGAAAGATGAAAGTATAGCTGGGATTTTTGAAAGAGTCCCTGTGACTTTGCCCAAGTGGGTTTCTTTAAAGTTGAGGTCAGTTTTATTATTCTTATGTATTTAGACTTTTTGTGTCACTCATGTTAATATATCTTGCCTCGTATGTGAGTGTATGGCATATTTTACTTTAGCAGGCAAAGTGCATGTATTTCTCTTCTTTCAGATGAATATAGTCAGAGTTATATTAAAATATGCCTCTTATATTAAAAAAATTACTCTTCTGAGCTTTATAATGGCTCAGAATGGTAGTCAAGATTTTAAAGCCCAAAAAAGTGCATCCCTTCGTAATAAAAAATAAACAGAGAGTTAATAAAGGTCTTCTGAAGTAAAGTGATGTGTTAATATCCATATCTTTATCAATTATAATTTCTAGCTTCCATTAACTGTACTTGTATGCACGAGAGAGTGGCGTTCTAGAAAATGATGTAGGCATAGGGTTGAGGGTAAAATTAAGGGGTATAATTTTCATTTTGGGTAAACTATTCCTTTAATATAAAAAGTATCAATAATTACATAATATTAAATTAATATTTAATCTGTCATTTCATAGGAGTGAGATACAGTATTTATATTTATATAAAGTATTATAGCTTTTTATGTAATTGTAAATTATGCATGCTTCAGACATCATGGCTAATTAAAGTGTTAAGATCTGGTGTTACAAAAGTACTAAATTTAGCTGTATTTCCTTGGTTTCTGTATTCAGTGCAAATGAAATTGATGTGTGAAGTGGAGGTGTAAAGAGAACACAGAAATGTGCTTCTGCAGGTGTTAAGGATCAGTGCAATTCCACGTTTTAAACGGGAGGCCTGACTCTCTCTGCACTTCCAGGAAACACCTTCAGTTTAGCTCTAATGCTGCAAGACATGCTGAAAGATGTGGCATCTCTGCTGGGGATCTTGTTGACACTCTGTTTGAGCAGAGGCGGCTCTTCCTCATGTCGAAATGAATCACTGCTGTTTGGACTTGACGTGATGTCTGAACCACACAGCTTGATTAATCAAAGCTGAACTTTACTTCACCTGTGGATGCGAGTTAAAAAAAAGCACATATTTTTCGAATTGTCACAAAGGTGAAGGATGCGTTCTCATTTTACAACTGGCAGACATAGAACCCGAAACTGAATGATGGGGATAAAATGCAATTTGCCGAACAACAGGCTACTGTACTATTGATTTTCTACTGAATCCAATACTTGATTGTTTTTTCCCCTCTGTATCTTCATCTCTCACAGGTCTCTGGAAATGTATAATGAGCCTGACGCAAGGGCAACGAGGTCAGGGCTGCGCAGTTCAGATTGTCTGAGAGTGTAATGTACCATCAGGACCAGACATCCTGGAGCAGAAGTCACGTCACAGTGAGCTCAGAGCACAGCATTGTGAGTTGCTGTGTCTAATTAAAGGAAATATTTCTTTATAAATGTGTATATCGGATTTTCAGAAATGTGCTCTGGTCAGGCTCAGACAGTAAGAATGAATTGCAATAATAGTTCTGTTTATATTCACATGCTTTCTGCGTTAAGTACACATTGATGTACAACATGGATCAAAAAATATATAGGCTAAGGATGTTATTGCTTTTTCCAATAAAAACTATGCCATTTCCTGGAGAAAGTCATAAAGGCGTTTGATTCAGAACACGGAAAATGAGAAACCAAAAATCTATAAAACACTCCTAATCTGGTCTATTCTTAGTGTTTAAAATATTTAGTTTGCAACATTACAGTTAGTCAAAAGATATGAGAGGGACCCACAAGTACATGCATGTCTAGTTAAATCTCGTCACTCTTCTACTGCCTTCTTACACAGAAGATGTAATATATTCTTGACCCTGTGCATCAGTCTTTTAAGAAATCAATGTGCAGATGCGTTTGTTATAGAACCAAATCAGTCGCAGGTAACGAAGCACAGTTTTTGCTCTCTGTCTGCTTGAGTAATGTTGCTAATGTGCCACACATGCTTTTGTGTAATGAGAAAAGGCAATGGACGAGAGAGAGAGAGAGAGAGAGAGAGAGAGAGAGAGAGAGTGTAGAGTAGTGGCCTGAGGAAGTCATAGACCTCTGTGCCCTTTAACAGCAGGCTGTTATATTCGCTGTAGGCTTTGCACATAGCCCTCACTTCTATCACATTCCAAAAGTGCTAAGATATATTATCAAAGATGAAACAAAATGAATAATTGTGTCTTTGTTGTCACAATGCTAAAGTTTTGTGGCGTGCTGAGTCCTGTAAGTGGATATTATTTTTACTAATCTACACTATATACCTAAGGCAGAGCAGCTTTCCTTGTTTAGAAAATGTTTACTCTTTTTTTTTTTTTGTCTTGTTGTAGTTGTGACTAAGAATAATAGTTTCACTGTCTGATTCAAAGATTAAAATACATGTGCTCACTTAGCTTTGCAGTAGTTCAAACTAAATAAAAATAAAGGTTTGATAAGGCACGAACCCTTACTTTATTGTGTTACCATAAATATATTTAACCACAACAGCAAATATGTTTTTAATGTTATAGTTTTTATATTGATCAGGTAACAGGAGAGCTCAGTAGTGTCAGTCTATCTCGTACTCTTTCTTCACCTGTGTCATACATTTCAATCTCCGTGGGTTAATGGAGGAAAATGGTATTACATTTATAGACCTTTGGATTGTTTTTGTACAGGAATGCTAGCTTAGGTTAAAAAACATTTGGTGTGTGATCTTCATTGTCCAAGCAGCATGTCTATATTAAACATGCACATTATCCCATGCCGCTGCAGCCCATAGCTGTTAATGCTCTATATTATTTCTGCATCTGCTGCACGCTGTAAAATATGCCTTTAAATCCTTCACTGACACCTGCGTTCCCATCCCTTGCTCACACATTACCATGGCAACCACAGCAGCTTTCCACCCAGTCACACAGAGAGAGCTGGAATCTGTGCCTCTGTTTGTAAAGTTCACAGTCTAAACCCAGTCTCCGTTTAATTGGATTTTAGACGGAAAACATATTTCAAATTCATTGTTCAGGTACTAGGTAGGTACTAACTGCTGTTTATGTAGAATATAGGGAATTCTTAACCATTATTGCGCAGCTTTGCTAGTAGTGTAGAATAAATAAAAAAATAAAGCTTTACCATTGGTTTACAGGAGCCTAATGGGCCAGTGTTTTGAACCATGAAGATGAAAAAAAAAAATAAAATAGTTGACTGACTTTCAACACTTACTTGTTTGACCTTCTAAAATAAGACTAGACCCCTTGTTCTCTCTCTTTCTTTCTTTCTTTCTTTCTTTCTTTCTTTCTTTCTTTCTTTCTTTCTTTCTTTCTTTCTTTCTTTCTTTCTTTCATTTGCCTTCGATCTTCAAACTTTAAAATAGTTACTTTTAGGATTGTCATACATTTAATACAGTTTACACTGTATTTAAATGCTAATAAATGAAAGGTAAATTCTTTATTTCATTTAAATTCTCCTGCCCCCATGTAATCTACTTGTGTCTATTGAATTGTTTATTGATATTGCTTTGAATGATCATCATTATAGGGGGTTTTCCCAACAAATATCGAATAATACCTGATTAACTGTAATAAATCTAATTAGTTAATGCACATGTGCATTTGATTTCTCATCTTTAGTCTTTTATTACCTTTATCTTTCCCCTAACTATACATGTGTGTATGCATACACCACAGTGAAGAACATGGTTGTCCACGACCGAGCATAAATATTACTGTATGACATCTTGAAGGCCAGTGACCCTCACTTCCCTGTTAGTGTCATCTGTGACTCTTCTGGACAGGCACAGTGAGATTTATGCTATTCAGTCAGCTATAAATGCTCCACAGCACGATCGATTGATTGAATATGTAAGCCTTTGTCTTCACACTTGTGTTTGGTGTTGTGCTAAGTCTGCTTGGAAGACAGAGGAAACATTTCTCTCATTGACATGTTGATAAACCGTCTCTCTTATATGTGCATGTCCAGCTGTTCGTCTTTCCCCAAAGAATCTAAAGTAGGACGTCACACATAAAATCTGTTTCCAGACAGCATTCTGGTCTTCACACATCCTCAGCCATTTTTCCAGTATTTTGGCTTTTTTTGGTTTAGTTTCCCATACCGTGGAAGCACTATAAGCGCTTCATTCTCTGCTGCAATCTTTCTGCCAAAAGGAACTGATAGTTCCGCCTCCAGATCACTGTGCTCCTCTGAACAACCTTTCCACTTGGACTATTTGAAGGCCGTTCACGTCAAGCAGACATCTGCTGTCCAGGAGCAGATACAATGAGGTTGTGAAAGCCCTTCGTTAAAATGCACATCATTCTGTTTTATCTGAGTTTATGGTGGTTTGAGCAGGTGTTTGGATTACAAGAAGACGTTTAAAAGAAAGACAGGGTTGGTATGGCATGCATGAGTCAAGCTGTACAGGAAATGATGGTTTCACTTCTGTGCTTATTGTTTCTTCCCATCCTGCAGGATCATTAAACATTGTGATTTATAGCCACCCTAATGATATAGATTGAAAGCGACATTACAGTTAGTCCTATAAAAGTAGAAAGGAGATGGAAATGAGGGTATAACAGACAACTTTGCCGATTTTGCTCATAGGGAATCAGGTGTGCTTCCTGTGTAAATCACATTTCCTCCAATGTTGTGTGAATTTGCAGAGCCCTGAAGTAATTCATCTAAATTTAGGCAGATGACAGCGATGGCACTGGGATATGAGCTACACTGTTTGTTCTCCCTCCTCCCCCCTCCGTCATATATGCAGAAATGCCTTCTCTTTGCTACATAAAATAAGAGGTTAGCCCAATGTACCTTTCATAATGAATCACATTACCACTTCCATACAAATTGCTTGTATTGTCACAGCTTAGCCTGTGGGTAGTGTTATTGGCGGAGATATAATTGATCTTAACTTATGATATGGGCCATTCTGTGGCTGGGTAGCCGGGAAAGAGCTGATTGGACGGTTGCTGTGAGGTGTTGAATGAGATGCGGACGAGTAAGATCACTGCTCAAGCGTTCCAGATACAAATGGAAACGTAATAACAACAATATATCAGAGCTGGAAAAGCGTAAGCCACTGAACACATTAACATCATAAAAATCTCCCTAAGGATAGCTGGAGCAATAAAGCTTTTATATGTGGTCCTGGGACCTGTTTTACTATTTCTTTTGCACCAAGAAATGGATCCTGGTCAGGAAAGCGCACTTCCAAAGAAGGACTGTTTTTGCTCTGATGTCAGTGTATAACATTATTTAGTGTTTCTTGTTATAATGTAGTTTATCTCTAATCCATAAAGCTCTTTTACACAATACGTAATAAGCAGTATACTTTTATTACTATATACAGTTGTTTTCAAGCACACAGGAAGCAGTGTGGAACTTACAAGCTTATTAATGCAAGCCACTGAGACCAAATACATGCTTTTTTTCTGAGACTGTAAACTGCTTTCCATGTTGCATGCTATTTCTCTATAATGTATCAGTTTTCCATAGTTTCCATGCTCAAATTTTTTTCTGTGTGTGATAAATGTGACTGGTGTCAGGCATGTGTCTGGAGTAAAGTACTGCAATTTTAGAGTCATATGTAATAATCTAATCTGCACCCTTTAGAGATTACACTGATTGCACGTGTGCATTTCTTTTGTGCAACAAAAGCCAAATGCCATTTGGTTGTGAATAAAATAACACTGTCAATGGCATATGGAATGGATAATATATTTTCATCCAAATTTAAAAAGGCTACTGTACCATGTAGATACAAAATAGCTTTTTTTGAAAACCTCCACATTATGATTTGGTTTTCACCGCTGTTCCTCACAGCAGGCTAGCTGAAGAATCAATTTGCATTAGTCGCATTAGCAGTGATTGTAGGTGGAGACATGTTAATGTGCTTGTGATGTCATAAATATGGTGGTTTATGAATGAGGCATATTTGCAGCCTAGTTTTCCATAAATGGCCTGGGTGGACTTTTTTTTTTTTTATGTGTGTGTGTTTTCCGCAATAAATATCACTGAATTGTGTAAAAATTAATGCCCTTTCTTATTCCTGTGAATTCACATGAAAAAAGACAGCCATTGTGTGCCTGCTGACAGATCAGCCTGATAAATGCTCTTCCCTCTATGCCGGCTGTGTAAATAGGACCTAACCAATAGCCAAAGTCAATTTCTCAAGGGTGGTCACGCATTTGGATCAGATCTCATTCCACATAATTCCCTCTCTCCGGAGTGAGCATTTTCACCATGCCCAGCCCTTAGTTTATTAACCTTCAGATTTGCTGCATAAGCCGTTTCCTGGGCAACCACTTCTCTACCCTTTTTCCAGAGCCCATAACGCTTGCTCATTCTTAATATGCCTTGAGCATTGTCCTATCAACCTAGAGCTGTTAGCAGACAATTTGATGCAGTATAATTGAAGTATACTTTTTGTTTCTTTGTTTTTGCTGTTCATTGCTAATTGGCTTTGACAATTGGCTCCAAAATCATTGCTCCATAATGACTTATGCTTCATTAGTACATTATGACTAAGAATTGCTTCATTACGCTTTTATGATATTATGTTTATTAAACCGTATTCTCTACATGATCATACTCCCATGATCATCTTATTTCTCATTGTTATGGGCTCCTGTAAAGTTCTGTCACACCAGTAAAAAAAAGTCTCTATAGCGTTTATTGGATTTTGTGGGACCTCTAGAGATTTAGCCAGCTGTGATAGATGGTGAAGTTAAAAGATGTAACTTCATTCTAAAAAATCAATTTCTATAACTCATGTGGTTATATTGGATCTCTACTGTCAGTCGCACTAACCGTGAAATGGGAGAAATATGTTTTGATTCAAGTCTGATATGAAGTTTTTGAAGGATTTTAAGCCACTGTCCAATCACTGAACAATGCATGGGATTCTATATTCCAAAGTGTTTAATTATTTTTTTAGTTCTTGGTCTGGCTCTTCAGTGATGATACTTACTGTTTAAGTGTCTTTATACTCTATAGGTTACATTAGCAGACTATCAGAGGACTGCAGCTTGTTCTTTTTTATTTATTTTTGCCCTTATTTTTTGCCATTCAGCCTTGCTATAAAAGTTATGTTGCTGCAACAGGCTATATTTAAATGCTGCTGTTTCCATTAACGTGTTAAGACCTCCCAGCAGACCTTTTTCCCCCTCATATTCAACCTGGTACTCTCGATTTCACACCTCGTGGAGCGGATCATATCCTGCACATTGTTATGCTGAGATGTTTTAAAATAAGTGTTGTGATTAGTGCCTGTCTTCACTTTTGCATTTGTGCATTGGTACAGTTGAGAAACCAGCTGAATCTTCTCAAAGCTCTGCAGTGTGAGGGTACATTTTCCCTTAGAAGGCAATGTTTTAAAGGAGTGTAGGGAACAGAGGGAGCATAGGTAATAAATCCTACTCTCGTAATGACATTTATTCTCCAACTGAAGACCTGTGTTTTCACTCTTACTTCTCTAGAGAAAATTCTGTTTGAAATGGACATTTACGAAAAAATGTTCGTTTTGATTTTTGCCACACGCATTCTCTAGTTGTGTTTCATACTGTATAGTCTTTCATTCCCCATGCAGTAAATACATGTCTGGAACTATGAATAATACATGAGCACAAATATTTGTTATTTGCATATTTGATGAGGTTGAGCGCAAAATTTTGTGTGATATGTTTAAACATGGAAAGTGGAAGTCCCGCTTGGCTTCACATGTTTAATTGTGTTTTTGATAAAACAGAAATTCTCAGTGAAATCCAAGAGCTTTCTGACCCTTCATAGACAGCAATGTAACTACAACCTTAAAGCCCCGGCAAATAATGAAAAGGCATTGATAAAATAGTCCATGTGACATCCGTGGTTCAACCTAATTGTAAGAAGCTATGGGAATACTTTTTGTGCACAAAGAAAACAAAAACAAACACTTTATTAAATAATTTATTTTCTTCTTTGTCATCCCCCTGCAAGTTGAGACCAGCATACATTCTAAAGTTCTGTATTAAGTGGCAACAAACATGAGCATCTACATTTGTATGGCTTTTCTAACATATTAAAGTTTGCTTGTTAGCTCTCAGTTTTGCACTTGTGATGCAGAATGGTGAAAGAGCCCAAGAATTTGTAAAGGTAAGCTAAAATGGCATGGTTCTTTCAGCAAATGCAGTTTGCTTTTGTTTTGCAACATTGGTTAGGTTTTGATTGTTTTCAGTACCATCTATACATTTATTTATTTACTTTTTAAACTCCATGATACATGCAACATTCAATTTAATAAAACATTGCCAGATTCTTTTTTTGTTGAAACTGAATGCATCTTTAGTGCCGCTGAATGACTGTCAAATCAAGTACAGTCATATATGAGGATCAATGCAATATCATTTTGGAAAAAACTAATATTACCCCAGGGACATCTCTTGCATCTCTTGTCTGGGTTAAATTTGTGCTTCAAAATATGCCATGTTTTCAATATTATTTGCATGCTTAAGTAATTTTGTGCACTGTAAATCCCTTGAGTGGAATGGTTTATATTTTTGGCCTGAATTGAATTTCACATGCTATTGGACAAAACAAACAAACTGTAAAATCACATGGCTTTGGGAATGAAAAATCTATATTTTTAAACAATCCAGCTGCCTTTTCGGTTGAAGCATTTGCTTTTTGCTTGCTCTGGGACTCACATTTGAGTTAAAGAAGCAAATTATGTACATTATCAACATTATGATTAAATAATGCATTTAAAACCATTTTTGAAGTGTTTATTTATTTATTTCAAATAAATGAGCTTTACATCTCTTTGCCTCTAGCCTACACTGAAATGACCATCAATAGCTGATTTCTAAGATGGACTAAGTGAACTGACCTGCCTTAAAGGCAATTTGGTTATCTTGGGTTTACTGTATGTTTAGCAAATCAGTGTTCAATTAACCATCTGTAAAAAGCACAAATTAATGGCTTCAACCTTATATTCATAGATGATTTTAGCAGAAATGTAGCAGAATGTATGCTCTCCTTACCCTTTATTAATGTCTTTACTTCCTGCAGCCTTTGGAGCCATAGATCAAGCCAGATCAGTATTTGGTGGCAGGAGAATGAGGTAACACCCCAGTCATTAAATAAAAATGACCCTTCTTCAGCTCATGGCTCATTAACTTCTTCCAACAATCAAAGACAGTCCAGAGAAGCTCCTCAAGAGGGTAATAACCGACCTCTCCCAAGAGACAAGATCTCTCCACCAGTAAAGGTCATTAGTGACATCAGGATAGTTTCAGATGCATTGCTTAATACATTTGGTCATCGTAGAGCAGATAGACCAAATGGATGGATTTAGCTTCAAAGGTTAGGTTTCTGACCACCTAGGAACCTTGAAATAATTCTGGTTTCAAATCTGGAACTGCATTATTTGACATGGCGGTCATTCAAAATGATATTGACATGTACCAAGCAAATAAAAGGGATCATACATGATTATTGTCTTATGTTTTCAGATAGGATTGTTAAGTGATTGCTTATAAATTCACATATACCATTGTTGGGTTTGTTTGGTCTAATGATGCAATAATCTATGTTTAAGCATGTAAGTTTGTCAGGCTTAATTAGGCAAATCAGTTAAGCTGTTAATACTGATATAGCAATATAAATGTAGATCCTTCTTAAACCTTTGATGTCTAGGTAATCAATATTTTCAGGCCTTTGGGACACTTCAATCAAATAATCTATGGTCTCCTCATTACTGCTTTTTATGCTACTCTTGTGGGTATACAACATGAAATTAATAAAGTAATTTAGATTCAAAGAGTTCCCTTTAGCTTTTATTTAATCAACAAATGTACAAAGAAAGTTTTCACAGATTTCATAGACCAACATACAGTAAATGTAAACATGAACAAATTATGTTTTTGATGGATGCAACAAATTCCAAAAAAGTTGGGACAGTGAAAAGGTTATTGAATATCCAAACTGTTTGTTGTGCATCTTTGAGCAGGGGAGTTGATTATAGGTCAAGTTATCATGTTTGGGTATAAAATAAACTCTTCAGTCTTTGCAAGCAAAGCTGGATCATGGCTCATTACTTTGTGGCAAATTTCACTAGAGAAGTGTCAGACAAATCAAAAATCACATTTTGCAGTGCACGGTCTTTCACCAAGTACCATACATTCTGAAACAATTCAGGGAATCTAGAGAAATCACAGTATATTTATGGCAAGGCAGGAAACCTCATTTAATTGTGCTTGAACTTTGAGCCCTTAGATTGCATTGCATAAGAAACTGTCATGCTGCTGTGTTAAATTTAACCACATGGGCTCAGGAGTACTTCAAGAGTACTCAGGAGTACTTCAGACAACCACAGTCTGCTGCTACACCAAATTGAACATGTGTTACTCTAGGAGAAAGCCATACATCAGTTCTAAGCAGTGATACTGCCAGGTTCTCTGAGCCAGAGCTTATTTCAGATAGTCAAAAAAAGGATAAGGAAAATGTGTACTGTACTCAGATGAGTCCACATTTCAACTTCTTTACTGGAAAAATGGATTTTGAATTCTCGTTCAAAAAGACCAAAGGCACCATCCAGACTTACTATAGAAAAGGAGATTGTAAAAAGACACACACACACACACACACACACACACACATATATATACACACATACACTGCCACACACACAGGTCACATTCTGAAGACACACACACACACACACACACACAAACTTTTAATAAGGACCATTGAGTGTTAAACATGCCAGCCCAAAATCAAAATTTGGAGATTCACTTTTCTGTGAAAACTTTGTAATTTCATCAATTACATAAAAGATAAAGAGTGAACAAATCACAGATTCTTGATTTTATTGCAATTTACAAAATGATTCTCTGCAATTGGGGAGAAAACATTACATTTTTTCTTTTCATTTTTAAATTTTTTCTTGTGTTTCCAACACAATATCTCCCTCTTCTGCAATAAAGGACCATTAAGGTTTATTTACTCTTGCTTATCTTGATCTTCCATGATGGCCTTCCCCTAGGGGCAAAAAGGTTACCATGTCATCATAAGTCATGACAATTGAGAGCAATAACAATGCAGTTTGACGGTGTCAGGGGTCACTGAGCTCAAATCATCTCAAGCACAGCAGTTACGCTTGCATGCATTACACATTTAAGGTCCCTCTCCTCTTGTAACAAACACAAGTGCTCTCAGATGCTTCAGAGGCTCTTTGCACTTACCGCAGTGGTTGTTGCTCACTTAAATGAAAGGAACTTAATTCCTCTCGGGAGAATTTAAGGGGTAATAAAACTTTTTGTGGCCCTTGATATCTCTAACATCTTTGATGTTTATCCAGTATATTATTACATTACGGTATATAATAATGGCATAGCCTAAACAGCATAACTTTGATTTGTAAGCATGAATTGCAAATGCATTTTTAGACATATAGATGTTTCCGAGAATGTTTTCAGCTTTCTAAAGTTTCATGAATGATTGATAAGATTGTAAAAAAGTAACCATTTTTGCAGACAAGCGGAAATAATATTTTTGGCGAATGTTTGTGTGTTTGTTTGTCTAAATGAGTTGCATCACACAGTTGCAATTGACCATAGACAGGTTAATTACAGTCAGTTGAGTAGCAAACAGATGTGCTCTGGCTGAAACCTTAACCAGGTCTCCTGATCGAGTTGTGATAACTGATTGTAGTTGCTGGACACTGTGTGTAACCATTCACAATGAAGGATGAGTGCATTAATCACTGATGGCCTTCAGAAGGACACTCGTTTTAAATCTGGACATGTGAGTGGAGTGAACGCCTACTGTTAGTGTGCAGGATTTTGTAGAACTTCAGTCTAATGGGACCTGATGCTTTATGGCCGCTCTGCAGTAACTGTTATAGCCCTCCAGCCTCAGAGCAAACTGAGCTACCTTGTCAGTCTGTGTGTCATCTTGTATGTCTGATACAGATCCACAACTGACATAACAGGTTTAGACTTTCAGTTGATGTTCTAAATGTGTAAAGACAACAGCATGTACAATCATATGTTCACAGTGTTTAGTGACAATGAGTCATTTCTTTACACATATTTTGAATAATTTCACTACTTTGATTTGAGTCAAATTCATCATTCTAAATTATTAATATTTTTCTAGGGAATATTGTAGCAATCCAGTTTGTTTGTGGTTGTCTCTTTCTTTCCTCATTTTGTAATGTTGTTTTTCTAAATTGACTCCTATAGGACCACATCCATCAGAAAGCAAAAGTTTTGATGGGATTTGATGAATTCTGTGATGTTCTGTGGTGTTAAATGGCTTTTCTGACTTTCATTTTTTTGCTGTGAACTTTACAAAATTACAGAAATCTATAATATAATATTGTCAAAATGTCAAAAGTGAACTCTCACTTCCTCCTTAAGTGTAGCTCTTAAAATCCATCCTGCACTTTTTTTTCGCTTTACCTTTTAAAGAGGTCATATGACATTGCTAAAAATTGATTTTGTGTATTTAGTGTAGTGCAAAGTGTTTATGCTGTTTACAGTTCAAAAACACATTATTTCCCACATATTGTACATTATTGTTGCTCCTTTAAGCCCCTCCTTTCTGAAACATGTCAATTTTTACAAAGCTCACCGCTCTAAAAAAGCCAGGTGTGCTCTGATTGTTGTGTTTAGCCAAGTGCCTTAAGTATGTGATTGTTAATGGCCCTTACCATAATGTGATGCCTTGTCCCGGTGTGATGATACAAAAACAATAAAAAAACGATTTTAATCGAGGCATTTGTTGAATCCAGTGGGGACATAATTAATGATCATAATGATTTAGTATTGTGCAGCACCACGTAAAAATAACACCATGTCTGTATTTGTGAACAGAGAACCAATACAACACAAAACAACACTCCTCTACACTGCTCAAAACTCATGTTTGACTAGTAAGTAGCAGATTCTGTAAATAATCAAATGTATTTACGAGTCAGAAGCCCCAGCCTGTCCTTGCAAAGTTTGAATTACCCTGCTTTTTAGTAAAAGCCTTTGTGCAGAGCATAGGCTACTCTCCAGATTCAGGAATCAGGGTTAAGGGAACCCTTAGTGAAACATGGGTTGCAAGAAATAACTTAAGGGAAGTTAAGGCTGTCACTAAAGCATTTTCCTTAATTGTTTAAGTGTTGTCTCATAAGCCCTTAGTAACGTTCACCTTGATAAATTTAAGGAATCAAAACAGCACTTAAACACAGTATTTTTAGGATTTTTAAGCACAAATGAAAGACTTAAGACATTTTTAATATCTGCACATATAAAATATCATATGAGCATATTATGGCAATGACAACCTGTAAAATGACAAAAAGCATGACTTTTGCGTGTTTGCAGCCTCAGAACATGTGTTAATTTTCACATTGGTAAATGTACATTGGTCAGCAGGAGACGCTTTCATTTTAGAAACAAAGTGGTTTCCTTGGTAATGACTATATACAAAATGCAGAAACAGGCAGTGCTATCTGTGTTATTTATTTGTGTTTTAGTTTGTTAGGTTTGTTAGTTGTTTTGTTATGTTCTGTTTATTGTCATTGATATACATACAACTATGTACTGTATGTGGTGTCCATTGCAATATGTTGCCAGGAACTACTCTGAGACATTTACTTTAAACACTTAAGGGTAAGGGTGACAGTCAAGACATTTGTTGCAATGCTCTTAAAGAAATCCCTTACCTCAGGGAATTTTTTGCCTTCAGGGATACCTCTAAGTCAAATTACTTAAGGTCTTTCATGCAACCGGGCGTGAAATGCTATGCAGACACTCTAATATTTGTGGAATAGTTCTGGAACAGTGTTGTAAATACTACTTAACTGGTGATTTCTAGCTGTGTCTTTTTTTGGAAAGCCCAAACTAAATAGTTTCACTTTCACAATGAAACACAGCATCTCCAGAACATGGCACAGGCAACAACACTATAGCGAGAATGACAGTTCCATCTTCTTTCTTTGTGTAAACAATTGGGCATTGTTTGAATTATCCCACACACTGACGTAGAGCATGTTAAAATAAGCTGTTTTAGGAAGGCATGGTTGAGTTTTAACTTTAATAAAGAATATATCTTTTGGTTTGAGACTTTAGTCTTTGCAACTTTAGGGATGTTGTCTATGCAGCTTGTGACAACCCAAAAAGAAAACCAAACTCATCATATGACCCCTTAAAAAATAAAACCTTAAATTGCATGTAGTTTCTTTAAAGTTCAAATGGTACAGCTTGGGTTGTCAGGTTTCACATCAAAGACCAGCCAGCTGTTACTCAAAACTAGCCCATTTAGCCCATGTAAAATTCACATTTGGGGCAAAATGTCAAGTTTTTAGACATGAAAAACAACCTATAGAAATAGAATAGCTAAATTCTGTGGGAAAACTGCAAACTTGGCAACACTGTCAATAAGTCCCGGCATTCTGCCACATCCAGTGTTAATTGCTTTTGAGTCAAACGTTCATTGTAATACACAGCAGAACAACTCATTTGCAGTGCACAGCATCTTTCCTGCATTTCTCTACGGTCTCCATGTGATGAGTTTTAGTTTAAATGTGTCTTTTGGCTCTCTTTCAAGTTCAAGGCTCTACATTTGCCTTGGTTACTTTTATACAATCTCAAAAGTGATTCTTGAATTTTATGGCCAGATAATACACCCATTAGTAAAACACACAATCTTTTAGCTTCACTTTTAAATAAATATGTTCATGATTAAGGTAGTGAGTCAGTGTGGTTCATATGATATAGCGTTAGGGATAGAAAGCTAGTGGAAGAGGTTGATGGGTGAATATGTGCCATGTTGCATTGGTGTGGAACAGTCAGCCCCTTCCTAACTGCTGCCTTGTAGCTTAATAAAACTTGCACATGTAACTCAAATGTATGATTATAATGTTATTATGTAAGTATTTAATTCCATAAACCTGGAGTTTTAAATAGATATCTGAATTATGCAGGTTTTCAATTCTCTCTCTCTCTAAATATATATATATTTCCTTTATTATTCAATGTTTTTGAAATTCTGAAAGACTAAAACTATAAGCAATTTGTGTGCCAGAAATTTCACTTCTTGTCTAGCCTCATGGCAGTAATACAGATGGACACTGTGTTCTCTGAGAGGACTCTTTGGGAAGGGGAGAAAGAGAGGCTGCCGTGGATTAATGTGTAATCTAAAAGGACAGTGCACCCTCTTTTCCATGATTTGTCCTGTTCTGATTGTCCTGTTCTTAATTACCTCCAGCAGTTGGGACAAGCTCACCAAACTGCAACCTTCATACCTCTCCGGATCTCTCAGGGTTGTTCCCATGACTGCAGCCAGCAAAGGTACACATGGAAAATCAATAGTGCTCTAGGTCCCTGCCATACCTTACAGCACCTTAACAAGCACAAACAGCCTGCTTGTGGTGTTTGATTAGTTTTTCAGCTTCTGTCACCACATTTTATTTGCACACACACATACACACAAATATTTATACAAGTCAAAGAATGGACCAAAATGTCACTAATGCAGGTTAATTTATTCTAAAAATAGAACATAAATATTCACATGCTTACAAAAACAGCTCCTGATATATTTGCCATTTCCATTTGTAAATAACCCTGGCCTAAGCATCTTGGTTTTTCATTGCTCTTGAGGTTTATGAAGCCATTTTTTTGTAAAATGTGTTTTGCAGCATGCCTAAATACAGAGCACTAGAATATCATTGCTCGTTATGTGTGACCTTGGCTGTTTGGCTGCAATTTCTTGTTCTTTCAATGTGTGTGTGTGTGTGTGTGTGTGTGTGTGTGTGTGTTTGCCCTTTGCACAAAGGCAAATAAATAAATATGGCAGCATTTTTGCTGCTTCAAGAGGAAGCACAATCAATAACTGAATAAAAGTAATATCTTGTACAGCCCTTGTACGGAGACCGCAATATTATCAGTCATATTAACTGTACGTTTCAGTAAAATTGCACCCCCTTCCCATTTTTGAATGCTTTTAACAATACAATTTCTGATTTTGAAGTTAATCTCAGCCAGAAGGTCAAGAACCAGCAGCAAGGACACAAGCTGAGCAAGATTGAAAACTAAGTGAAACATACAATACTAATGAAACTAAGTACAAACATACAATAGCCATCTTCTTAGATGTTTTGACAAAAGCAAATCACTGAACAAAAACACATTGACTGTAATAATTTTGCCTAAATTTGAACTACATATTCAGTGATTCCCATGAGACAGTGGGATAATGTATAATGACTGTAGGGAAGCAATTAGTAGCAAGTCAAAGGTAACAGTGACACAAGTAAATAAAACAAAATTATCTGACTGACAAGCTATAAAAACATTCTCTCTCTCTCCCTCTCACACACACTCACACACATTCTGATGCATGGTAAGAGACGGAACGGGTCAAATTGTGTGTCTGTACAGACATCTATAGCATGAGTATGGATGTGAGGTTAAGTGAGTGTGCTTTACGAAGGGGGCATCTCTATGGACCTTATTAGAGATGGCCTGCCTCCCTCTCCTCTCTTCTAACTGGACAGACAGCATTTCTATACCTCTTGTTCCAAATATTTCAGCCATCAGCATTTTAGCAGGGTTGCACACCTTCTTACTGTGCCTCAGAGCATCATCTCGTGTGAGCTGTATAAAGAAAGTCTGGCTCAGCAAATGCAGTTTGTTCTTTCAGTGTTATTGCAGTATTTTAAGAAACACACAACACTAATCCACCAAAAGGAAATTTATACAGTATTTAATTCTGTAATTTTGACTTGATAATGGTGAAAGTAAGTTCTTCACAGGTGTTTCCTTGAAGAGAGGTGTTCTGCAATAATTGCAAAAAAAGATACTGTAGTCTGTAGTCCATACTTTCACAGTTGTATAAAGAATAAGTCAGAATGTGTAACTTTTCACTTATAATATTTTAAATATTCCGAAAGTGAGTTGTTATCAAGAAAATTGTAGAGCAGAATGAATCTTGTAGTGGATTACTGAATCAATGAGTTGAATTTGTAATTTTGTATCACTGAATAAAGCAGCTGAATTTATGATTGGTTAGATCAATTAGTTAAACTCCAATCTTTCTGTCAGATGAACAACAATCAGTATTATCTCAGTATTATCTAATCAGTAACAATCTTTGAGACAGTCAGTAAGTTCAGTGAATCAGTGATTTGAGCTCATCAATTTCAGAACTGGATGTCAGTTAGTTGAACTCAAGAAACAGTCAAATGAATCACTGCGTCAATGTACTGTAAATTGAAATTGTGAAGTCAGTGAATTTAACTTAAAAACTGGACGCTCAGAAAATCATACATGAATACGATTTATTTTTTCACGAAACGTCACGGTTCATACTCACTGCATGCAATTACAGATTAAATACTTAGATATGCATAATGATTAGTTTATGCTCTGTTTTTGTCATCTTTGTCAGCCAAAATGATTTTTGAATGGTTTATTATGTAATTTAAGATTCATAATTGGAAATCCATATCTGCTCCGACCATTTACATCTCAGCACAGATCCCCTGCATAAGGAGAATGCCATTATTCTGCTCTCCAAACCCAGACATTAATAGAGAAGAACACTTTTAAATGCCTGCACTAACACAATCTGATGGGACAGACTTCCTCCGCTTCTCCCGCTCTCACCTCCTCTCCAGTGCTCCGCTCAGCCCTTCATTGATGTGACAGAAATGTATCCTCCACCCAGATTGATCTGACTTGGGCTCGAATCGGTGACATTTGCTGAGGCACGAAGCCCACTGGTAATGAAACAACTCCGACAGCAGTCACAGCTGGCTGGGTCCTGTGTGAGACGTAGAATTGCACATTAGGAAAATAACATTATCTCTTCTCTAAGCTCTTGTAGCTGTATCCCAGCATGGAAGAACACAAGTGTTGCAATGCAACTACTTTAATTATGTGTTTCCAAGTGAACTCTCTTTTATAAAAGATCAGATTTTCTTACATTAAACATCAAGATGTTCTTTGTACCATTATCAAATCATGCTGAATAAGAAAATTATCACATATTTCCCGAATGTGAAGTTCATGCAGCTGAAAAGCTTCTGTCAATAAACAAAAAGGGTGCTAAGAACTTTCTAAGAATTGTAATTTCTTACTTTTTGGGTGAACCTTTAAGCTATATTAGAGAATTATTATCTTAATAATTCTTGTATTAACTACACACACACACACACACACACACATACATACATATATATATATATATATATATATATATATATATATATATATATATATATATATATATATATATATATATATATATATTGATGTTATACTGTTGTATTGTCAATTTATTTTGATTAAAAAGAAGTCCAATGTAAATATACTGAATAAAATATAGCTGTAATATACTGTGCAAATATACACTGTAGTGTATATTTGAAATATATACAATTTATGCAGGTGCTATTTTTATTAGTGTTCCAAGGTTGAGAAATATGCTCAGGATATTATACAAAATTCATACACGCTGGTTGTTCTGAAACTATTGATCACACATTGTCTCTTTGTAGTGTCAGAGGTTATTCAACTTCCCTATACAGTAATGATTACCCCACATTTTTCTCTCACATACAGGAAGAATAATGAAGAAACCAGATTATGAAAGTTAAAGCTGTAGGTTATATGTCAGAAAGGTCACACTCTTTAGACCATGAGATGAAACTTTGCCTGCTCCTTATCTGTGTAATACCCTTATGTTTATAGGCTTTGTACAGTTTTCAATGGATTTATCTAATGTTTTAGATGAAGGGAAGCTTCGCTGTCTGAAGTGAGAAAGTCTCCTCGCCGAAGAGCCTTAATTCATCTTTGTGGATTTTGCAGTGAATGTTTTATTCATGTGTCTCGGTGAGGTCCTCAGTAAAACAGCGAGACTAGCCTTTAACGAGCTGCTCGAGTCAATTAATGCCGAATTCTTATACAGTCAGGCTCTATACTGAGCTGACACATCCTATATGCCACAACAGCAATTATGTCAGCTCTCAAAATTGCCACTGAAGAAAATATTGCCTGTTCTATTCTGCTTATAGATATGAATGTCTTTCTCTTTTTTCCAAGAGACACAATTGGTGAATTTTCCTTCTGTTTACCCATTAGCATCAGTCTGTTAATGGCTAATTTCTCACCCTCGCAGGCCTTTTGAGTCAATGAGCTCTGAGATGAGGAACTGACTTAAAGCGCTAATGCTGTTTGGTACACAGCTGCACACATCGGCAGAAGACTGTAATGACACTGAATTTGCTGCGTATTTTCAGGCATCAGATTTAAGAGCAGACAAACTTTGCAGGCGATAAATTCTACAGGCGATAAATACTTTTATGAGGGCCATTCAGGTCATGGCACTTTAGCAGTCATTAGATGTTCAACCAGTGATCAGTTCATTTGTATTCTAGCTATGTACTTTACACAGAAAGACAAATGACTTTTTCTGTGGATTAGCGCAGATCTGACAGCATTTTTGTGTCCTCTTCTCAATTAAATGGAGCACAAAAGATAGTGCCACACTTCAGGCTTTGCCTAACACAAAACACTGACAGTTAGTAGATATACTAACAGAATCCTGTTAAAAACTAGCTGTGCCTGCTATTAGGGTTTCAGTTTATCAATACCTTCCTTGAGGGTTTTGCACAGATTTACACACTCTCCTTCTTAAAATATGTAAAGCCAAAGAAAGTCCAAACTAAAATGTCTGTTGTTGTAAATTTACTGTATCTTTTTATAGCTATTTTAATGACTGCCGTTTAAGGGCTGAGGAGAAAGTTGCCAAAATATCCGAATAGATGTACGTTTATAAAACAGCAGAAATATATGTTGTATTTGAGCATGTTTCCAAATGTTTATTTGTCAGTTTGTCTTTATTGCCCCCCTTTAGGGTTACTTAAGATACTTATGATTATCAGTCATTTCATATCCACTCCCTTTATATTTGTCAAACCTGGAATTAATGTTGATCTCCCCAAAATCAATTACAATATTATTTTAATAATGTTTTTTTTTCATTATTAATTAAAGGTGGAATTTGCTGCTCCACATATTAAAGTCATCTACAGGACAATGCTTTTGATCCTGTTTCTGTAGAAAATTCACTATCAATTCAAATCTGTACATAATAAATAACTAGGTTGGCACAACAGTAATCTGGGGTGAACCTGTGGAACTGGTATAAAATATATATAAAATAAAATATTTATAATGAAAACTCACTCATTATTTTGCAGATCTCATCTCAGATCCATTTGTTTTAAAATGCACCTATAATAAAACTATGAATTGTCCCAGCAATGTACAATATGATGATAATGGTCCAGGAACAAACTGATTTTTCTTCTGTGGGGGTGACCTTAGTAGAAAGCTGTCATGTTTTGAATTGCAAAACACAGCCATGAGGAACCTTGGCTCCGCTTTAGAACAAATGAGAGTGGCTTGTGGCAAAGTACAGCGTGGAAAACAGAGCATGTTTATATCATGATATTTACCCTCCACCTGTCAATCATCTCCATGGTCATGCAGTGGGTCGTAGATGCCTGGGTAAACCAAACATGTCACCTCTGATTGGATAAAATGAACTGGGAGCAGTCAGGGCCTGACAGAAACAGTAAGCATACGGTGTGATAAACTGATTGAAAACAGCCAGAGTATATAAAAAAACATGATATTTGTATTCTGTTTGAGTTATAATCATGTCATTTGTATTAGGCTGAAAAATATTTGGTTTGGGATAGGTTCATCAGATGGATAAATGCGGGTCTTAGATAGTTATGTTAATGTAAATTATGAATATATGTGTACCGTTTTGTGTGTGTGTGTTTGTTCCAGACTAAAAAACTGAATTGTGAATCACAAACCTTTTCAACTATGAACTAACCTGTTCATGGGAATCATTTGTTCGCAAATGGGACATCACCGCTCACGCAGTGTTGCTGTAAACTCTGGCACACATTCACAAACTCACAAGATGATATCTGAAGAAAACACATATGTCAGGCCTCAGCTGCCATACTGCAAATGCATGAGCGTGTGTGAGGTTTTGCTTAGATGAGGGTCAGTTTAATCTGACCCAGGATCAGATGATCCAGATTAGAGCAGTAAAGCTGCATGTTGCCTAATGCACATCCCAGACTGCCGCTACATCCGGACTGTATGTAATCGCACCATCTCGTCTCCGCTCCATGTCACAGTAGTATACTCCTAAGCATAAATCGCAGAGATTTATGAAGCCCAGAAGCAGGTTTTGAAAATATATTGGAATACACAGTTTTTCCTGAATTAATGTCATGTGGTGTATTTATTGAACGCCATTAATCATTGTCAAAGTCTCAAGATTTTCATTGTATTTTATTGGGCTAAAGATGCTTATTTTTAGGGATGGGTTATTGTATCCTCCTCCTATATTTATTTCTGTTTATTCAAACCTTTGTTTTATTAACAAGCATTATTCTCTCTGTTGTCCACTTGCTGTGAACATCATTCATGCTTGTCTTGTCCGTGGTTAATTAACTCAAGGATGCACTGCTCTGCTTTTATGTCTGCAGAACAAATGCAATTAAATGCTCTTATTTATATTTATGCTTCCTTGTCTGCCATTAGCATGTCTGGACATGGAACATTATTCTCATATTTAGTTCTATTTATTATAGATAAATGTATTCATAAATTCAGAACTTTTCTTATATTTATCTAACTGTAAGTTCTGTCCAGTGAGTGCATTAGGGTTTTTAGTGTTATTAAGGTTTTTTATTGACGCTTTCTTTTTAAATTGTTATGCCAGTGCGTAGGTGTGACAAGTGACTGTCTTTATAAGTGAGAGAATGACTCATCCATTCAACCAGTTCGTTCAAAACTGTGATTTTTTTTCTTTCTTTCATAATTCATTCAGGAGCACCTGGATTTTTAGACATAGTAAAGGATCGTTCACACCATAGATGAAAGCTGTAACAATAATTATACAATTTATACAAAAATTTTAATTCTGTAATTAATGACTTACTCTCATGATGTTCCAAGTTTTATATATAAAATTCGAGAGCTTTCAGACCCTGCATACACAGCTCTAGGCCTACAAAGTTATATTTTTTTGTTTTCTTTGTGAACAAAATGTATCGAAATTTACATTAAGTGCAAATAGCCCTCATTGTAGCCCCTCCTTTACATTTGCAGGCTTTGTGTGATGTATTCAACAATACAGAAGGTGGTCACTTTTGTCACTTTTGCAGCATAAAAAGCAGAAAATACTGAAAAATACTGGCACATAAGCAGCATAAAGAGCAGAAAATACTGGTATTTTAACACAGTATAAATCTAATCTATCGCTATTTACACTGCCAAAAAGTATTCCCGTAGCTTTATGAATCCACTGATGACATATGGTCTATTTTAACAACAAGCTTTCTGGCCTTTTCATTGCTGTCTATGTCTATTTGTGAACAGAATTTCCATTTCCACAGAATTTTTTTTTCTGTTGAATTCTTGGAATTTGAGTGAAATTTAACTTCATGTTATTTATCTTTATATTTCCACTGCTGAAGAATCAAAGACAAGTAGCTTGGATATTAAAAAAAGCATATTCTTTATATCCATTGTGATATGAACACATGTATGCACGTGTGTGTGCCGAGTTTCTACAGCCAATAATTAAATTTTCATTTTGAGCAACTGGAAGCCTTTTATTGCAATAATCTATAATGTTTGAGCTGCCAAACTATGTTTCCTGTTTGTTCTGTGTGCCGGTTTTATGCTCCTGGGCAGTATTTCTCTTAGAAGCTTCTGCAAATCACACAAATAAACAAAGTGTCAGTTCTGCTTTGAATGGACACTGATGGCTCTAAACCAACACGCTGCTTTCCTCTGCTAGCAGTTGCTCATTAGTTTCAAAATCAGAATCTCACTTTCTGTCTTGGTGTTTTTTTTTATCTCTGTCCCTCCATCTGTCTCTCTCTTCCTGAACGGACAGGTTGTTCTGTTATTTTAAAGCTGTCAGAACAGTAGGAGCAGACACTGTGCCACGATTCTTCCTTTAAAACTCTTTCTAAACATTTTATTTCATGGAACTGTTCCTGCCTTAAACCCCCAACAATTTTTTTTTTCTCATAAGGCTTTGAGTGATGGCACTGGCATATAAAATCCAGCTCTCGACATAATGGCGTGTGTTAATGACATGCCACATGGGAAATCCGAAGCTTAACATTCTGATTAATCTTTTAACAGAGGTGGGTAAAAGGGGTTATTAAGAGAACGCCATTTTAAGGGTCTTCACAAAGTATTAATCATCTTTACACTTATCTAATGACCTGTATCCAAAGCGGGAGGTATGTAAAGATAATGAAATGCTTATCGCAGGTCATGAGATTACTTTAAACCCATTATCTTTTCTGCACTCTGGCTGTAGTCTTCATGCGGTGCAGTATAACATGTGTTGGCTTTTATAATGGAATGAAACCTTCATTCTGACAGGTTTACTTGAGTTGAGGTATCGAATCATTTGCCAATCTTCGGATAAATGTTTCAAAACATGTAAGTAGCTTCACCTGCATATACAGAACTAATAATATTACGCAGAAAAAAACAGTGTGAAGTTAGTCATTTATTTCTGTGATGGCAATAGTGAATTACTCCAGCCTTCAGTGTTGCATGATTCTTCAGAAATCATTCTAATATGCGGATTGTTTGTTCAATTAACAGTTTAGTTTTTTTTGTAATTATTCTTATCAGCGTTGAAATAATTCTACCTGGTCTCAAACATACCTGGGTGCACTTTTTAGCGAGACACAAAAAAAGTACCAATAAGGACATATCACTGCAATTTCCGAAAGAAATGAATACTATAGGCAGTAAAACTCCTTTTTGATTAATAAACCATAAATTTCAAATTACTTGAACATATTTTTATGAGACCAGGTTTCTGCTTTTATTTATTTATTTTTTGTTCAAATGTCTTTTTTACGTTTTTACGTCACTTCTGATTAATGTAATACAGCCTGTATTAATTTCTTTACAAAATAATGGTATGTACATGTGTCTCTCTATTTTTATATTATACATGTATTTACTTACTACTACCATACAAAGCACCATGAAAGCTATTTGTAGTCATGCACTAGCTTTAAATGGGGGATTTTACATTTAAAATTGTTTTTTTTGCTTGCTGTTGCACAGCTTCAGACGTTGCTATCATAGTAACTGGCATGGTGTATTCCTCTCTAACATGGTTACAGTTTATCTCAAACTTCGGCTTTATATGTGGTAGAAAGCAACATTTAAATTATTATTCAGTAAAAGTCATCCCATCTGTCATGGCTCTTAAGTGTAATTCAGAAAGATACATTTAAACTCGCCATGACGCAATGCGTTTTGAATTTCACAGCATTGACGTCAAACTAGCTCAGCTCCTCTCGAGGTGACAAGTTCAGTTTTTGTGGTGCAGGATAAAAGTGGGTAGAGAAGTCTTTACTGTTTAAGTGAACACGAACACTAAACGGATGGAACGACAGTCTTCAGATGTGCAGTTTGATTTCCAGACACAGAGTGATGGTGTTGCTTAGAGACAGGAGTTCTGTACTGCTTCTAATCAGGGCATGATTCCCACTGTGCTTTCCTGTCAAGTCTCGACTCCCGTGGTGACACTGTGCCATTCTGTATGATCTCCCCCACTGACAAAACAAGAGTGTGATGGGTGGGCAACTTCAGTTCGGACATTTCAGACACCGCTCTGTGGGTACACGACGACCTCCTATTGTGCAAGGAAACCCTCTTCCACCGCTCTTGCACATTCAGTTTTATACTAAAACACACAGTTCGTTTTTTTTCCTTTAAATCGTTCTTTGCATAGTCTCATATACATTCCTTAGTTAATGCTCTTTATGAAATAACGACAGCTGTCCCTTTAATCTAATTTTTGTGTAGTGATGAAAAAAGCAAAATGTGTCTCTACTGTACTCAGTCTACCCTAAATTATAAATCAAAATTATTAATCAAATTCATCAAAACACTGCATATACTTCTCTTTGTATATCATAGCTATAGCATATCTGTATATGTGAATGTGCAACTGCAATAGATAATCTCAAAACTACCAATATATTGCACACCCCTAGTTAAAAGTATGTACTGTATAGTATGAAAGCTATCTCTACATATTTGTCATCCTGATTTGGAATAACATAAAGGGGATTCAATTAGTCAAGACTTTTTTTCTCTTTCTGGGGTGAACGTTTTGTTTATATATAAATGTATATTGCTTGACATAAACTAACACTTCTAGCCCTAAGCTAATATCACAAATTTATGGTGTTAACATCAGTTTAAACTAGCAATTATCACTTTTTGCTCATGTCTTTGTCAACAGGACCTGTCTGGTTTTAACGAAGAGTCTACTTAATCACAAATAGTCCTTGAGCAACATCCACAACATCTTCTGTCTACTTGAGTTTGCTGACATGCTAGTGACATTGTGTGTATAACATACACTTACGCTTTAACAGTCATGAGAGATTGCATGCATTTAAATAAAAAAATTGTAAAGCCAGACTGAACCGGCATATTTTGGTTCTTTATAATGCACATATTGCATTTCTTTTAATTAAAATGGTAATACAATAACATGAATTAATAAAGCTAAGTGCTGCTCCGGAATATAATTGCAAATAATATAATGGTCGCCATTGCTCAGTACATATTAATAATTACACTCTAATATTAACACTGTATTTGACTTCTAATTACCTACTGTACATTTATATTCAAAAAAGCTAAAGAAAAAAAAAAACATTTGATAGATAATATAGATGGATAGCATATGACCAAATTCTTGTAAGCAAACACAAAGTTATCCAGCTTGTTTTATTCCTGTTGTCAAATATGAAATATGTTTTATGAAAATGTCACACTATGATCATTTCATCTTCAAGTGTGCAATAACGTTTGTGCTAAATCAAGCAAAGTATAGAGTAGATAGGCTATCGTTTTGCTATCCTGCCTACAGTAAGACCACATGAGCTCAGTGTGATATTTAATAAGGCTGTTTTTCAACACACTGGTCATTTTTCAGGGCATGAACACCATCAGCTGGCAACGGTTTGTGATTAGTTTTTCTTATACCAAATCAATCGTTCACCCACAGTCCATACCGGAGTCCAAAGAGAACTTCTCAATCTAATTTAGTCCCATTTGGATCTCTGGTTTCAGGCTTTGTTTACACTGACAACAAACTGCATCCACAAAATGACTAGAAACGGTTGTCGATATCCAACCATTTTATAGATAGTGATTTTTTTTTTCTGCTGTTAACGATGTTGTCAGGTGCTTTTCTTGCGGATGAGTGTCAAACGATTCATTTGAATCAGTTATTGAAATGATTTGTTCAAACGCGGTGATTTCTGCAGGAGCTAATCAGTTGGCTCTGTATTAATGAGTCATTGAATAAACATATCACGGTTGCATTACAGAGAAATTTTGTGATCAAAAATTTTCTGTTGTCGCCTTTGAATGTTTAAACTAAACTTGTACAATAACAACAGGATACAAATGCAAGAAGATGATGAAAAATAGTTTTCCAGACCGGCCCATGATTGAACGGATGATGATTAGACACACAAGCAAGTTAAGTTATACTCTTTTCAACAGATTCAGTACAGGATGATAACATCTTAATGTGTATATTAACAGGATATAGAACTGCTACTAGAAAATGGCAGTATTGTCTAAAATATAATTTACCTGGTTGTATACAATGTTCACACTCTGACATTTAGTCAAAAATTTGCCGCTCTCGTTCGTGTGATATTGCAGCTGTGAGGCTACAGTGTACAAACACTCCATAATAAATTATATATTTACTGTCAACAAGTCTTTTTACTTTGGAAACTTATGTTCAGCAGTCCACCAACAACTCAGTGCACTATATTGAGACTTCCGGTCATAAAATCACTATCAATGCAATGCTTTAGTGGTAGCTTTTTCATTACAAAATGCTGCAAAAAAGCTATTTTGGAAACATTAAGCACTGCAAAATACCCTCTTTCAACTGCACTAGATTTACAAAACACCAACGACCCCGTGATCCTTTTGTCGACCAGCTCAAAGCTAATTCAAGTTGAGTTCTCTGTGTAGTTTTCTTTTATGTTTGATATTTTATTTCCGACTTTGATCTCTGCTAAGGAACGTAAGGTCACGTCACCCCTTGTTTACAAAGCCACTTGCCAGCTAGCTCCCTCTCTCTCTCTCTCTCTCTCCCTTTAATGAACAGTGAATCTGTTCAAAGATTATGCCTGCCTGAGTTTGGCCAATTAGGAGTGAGTTTGATTTATAACCCTGTCGCTATGGAAAGGTGGGAGACATTTTACACGCATCGCTGACGTCGGGATAATGCGACAGTGTAGTCCCAATTACCCATACGCACCATTTACAGACCACTACTCCCACTGATGTACTTCCGTCATCTTCTCATTTGCATAAAGTCTACGATGAATTTAATACGCGCAAAAATACTCTCTTCATTACACTCAATCAAAGGCATAATTATGTTTTCCGCCTTACCATCAGTCCCCGATGTCACTTAAAAATAACCTGACAAATTCTTCTTTGCTCTCTGAACGTCTCATTGCACCTGGACTGTCTTTCAAATGTGAGGGAGTGCGATCAAAGCCAGTGAATGCTGTGAATTGATAGAGGCTATTAATAGCCAGCAGAGATAATATGTCTGCCGTGGTCTGTGGTAAATGTATAAACGCTTTCATTGTTTGTGTTGCTGTGCTCAGAGGAGTGGAAGAAACAGGAAGATGCTCCACTGCTCCGCCACAACACAACTGCTTATTCCTCCAAACACACTAGCCTGAGGGTGATGTCTTTACCTTCGTTGCATCCCCTGCCCCCCATCCACTGCTTTGTCATGTAATGGCCATACAGCCATTTTGTTGTTGGAAGGGTACAGTTTATTATTATTTTATACTATTATAGTGTTTCATATAACACTTTCTTTTTGTTATATTTTTATATTTTTTTATTTTATGTTTTTTTAATAACATATGTTCCCATGGAAACATTTTTAATTTTGGTTTTAACGCAGTCTGGAATATAGTCTAGTAATAAATAAAAATAGACTCATTTTCCAACACACCTACAGTTAAACTGTTTTAATGTTTTTGAATCCATTCAGCCGATCTCCATTGAACCCGATTAGACCATTAGCATCCACTGTTGATACTTTTCCTTAAAGCTTGACTCTTTTGTAGTTACATAGTGTACTAAGACTGAGCTAAGACTAAGACTTGTGCTTTTCTATGCTGATATGGCTAGGAACTATACCCTCATTCTGGCATAATAATCAAGGAACTTTGCTGCTGCAGCAGGCATGGCTGCGGCAGGCACAAGGATATTACGCAGCGCATGAAAATAGTCCCCAGCATTTTCAGAGACTGTGTAATATCATTGCACCTGCTGCATTCATGGTACAGTAGGAAAGTTTCTTGATTATTATTCTGAAATGAGAGTATAGTTCCTAGCCACATCGGCCTAGAAAATCACAACTTTCCATCGATCTTAGTACACAATGTAACTACGGAAATATCAAGTTCTAAATAAGAAAAATATTTAAACTTTTTTGGTAATTTGTAAAAATTGGTAATTTTTGAGCAAGATCAGATTTAATTATCTATGCTGTCTATCTGTGTTTGCCGGTTTTTGGGGTTTATGGGGACACAAATTTGTTTAATGACATGGGTATGACAGAGGTTTTACCATTTGAAGGTTTTACAATTACACTGCCAATGTCCTCATAATTCAAAAGGCTTAAAAATGCTGTATTTCCTGTATATTACATTCATACATTTTTTACATACATTTTTTTCCAGTATAGAAACCATTACGTCTATGGAGAGTCCTCATAAACCACAAATACCAACATGCGTGTGTGTGTGTGTGTGTGTGTGTGTGTGTGTGTGTGTGTGTGTGTATCTGGGCAGTGAGTGCAGAGGCTGTGCTGAAGGACAGATCCATCACTGGTTGAGGTGCTGAGAAAAATAGCACTGTGAAATGACACTGTTTATTGTGGCAGAAATAAAGACTTCTTCCTCCTAACCACACAGAATACAATTTAGTAACTGTCACCGCACTCCATCACTCAACCAAAAGTGTGACAGGACACACATACACACGCAAGTGCTGACAGAAACAATGCTTATAGCAGCTTGTTCATGTCAAAAAAAAAGGATTGTGCAATGCTTTTCTGAGGATTTGTCAGCTGTTGTCATTTGTTACAAGGTATGCTCGTGTAGTAAAGGTTAATGTTCATTTTATATCTTTGCTTTATTTGTTTCTTGTATACCTTATACCGGATTATTATAGTTTTGACTACAGTATGCTATATTAACAGTATTTCCTATTTATTTGTATGGATAATTAGCTAATTTTGTAAATATTTTAATTGTAACAGAGAAAGTTGATGTATTTTAAAGTTTTAAATATGACAAACCACAATGAAGCCAGGTTGTTGGAGGGTACAGAGTAAGAAAGTTGTATTTGTATAGTGTTTTTCATTTGTGTCTTTTCAAAACTGTTTTACAGAAAATAGGGCCTTATCAATCCCAAGAAAAATATACTTTGCATTTCAAAAATGTGGAGTCTGTAATATTTTATTTTATTTAAGTCTTTTATACTCACCCAAGTGTGCTGCATTTATTTTAACTAGTATACTTCAAAGACTAATATTCTGAAATATTATTAGCATTTAAACAGCTGTTTTTGGATTTTTGGTCTTGTGATTGCAAAGCTACTTTTTCAATTCATTACTCCGGTCTTCAGTGTCACATGATCCTTCAGAAATCATTGCTGATTATGCATGTACTGATTTTGTGCTCTATAAAAGTGTTTTTTATCAGTACTGAAGACAGTTGGGCTTCTTGGGACTTTTTATTAAAATATAGGTGAAAAGAGCAGCTTTTGTGCATTTTTTTAAAAGCTTGATATTGATCTTCACATTATTGTTAAAAATCCATTTATAAATGACAGTTTTCCCTCACATCAATGTTGAGTTACTTATTCACCTTGTTTGCGTTCTTGTTGGTCATTGATTTCACGTTCATGTTGTCTTACTGTTGGTTAAATAGACCCGAATGCCGCTCTAAGGTTTTATAGATTTTTACAGAATAAAAAAAAGCACTAGTATTTTCATAGCCTGTGACTATTTGAGAACATGTTGTTAATATAAAGATGTTAGGAAGGTTTGCGTTTGTAGCAAACAGCATGGAAAGAGTGCTCCGAAAGCAAGCGCACTTTTAACATAAAACAGATCAAATGAGTGTGTGTGGGTGGCCCTTTGTTTTGTTTCACCAAAAGTACAGCTTTATAAACATGATATGAAGTGGGGACACATGGCCGCTGCTTTGCACATGAAACAGAACAGCAGACGCACAGAGCGGATCAAAGGAAGCTTTTGGTCCAGCAGGCTTTGTATTGTCCCATGTTTCCCCCTGAACCGAATGTGACACACAGCTCGAGCCGGCTATTCTTTCAGCTGTTACACACCGCAGCGGAAGCTTACCACTAACATCTCCTCTGCTGTAGAAAATCCGCCATATTACCAATTAATTGTACAATTTAGTGTTGTTAGTTTTTCCTATGCTGCAGTTTTGGAAAGTTTTGGAAATGAGGGCAGCTGTCGTAATCACTGCAGGTGTTTCTCAGGTATATCAGGAGTTCAGGATGCCTGACTCATGATGTTATATCACTGCAGACGGGTTTCTAGGGGAAGGAGAGCCAGCAGTTATAGAAGCCAAGAAAAGAAACACTCTTATATCTTTCTGTGAAACGCATTTTTCTCCAAGGCCCTAGATATTGTGTTCACTTGTTCACTTTGCTCCTTCTGCTTGACTGTAGACATCTAAAATGTTCAACGTTAATAAATAGACCATTTCAGTTGTGGGGATGCGGTGGAAAGTGCAGACAATGCAAAGCTCTGTACTTCGTTCGATGAAGTGCTTTTCTACCATTAAAATAAATAAAAAAAACTTGTAAAAATGTGTGCGATCCACACACATCTGTCATCTTGGCATTGCTATGAACTGTGACGTTATCTGTTTATGAATGTCACAACTGTCCCATGGTCTTAACATAAAGTTTTATGTGCCATCATGAGCACATTTCACAATCTCAGCAGATGTAGCAGGTCATCCAGGTGGTTCTCACATATATTGTGACTTATTCGATGTAATATCAGCAGGCATGTTGAGTATGTGGGATAACTGAAACTGAGCCCTTTAGGCCTTTTAAACAGCTCGATTTAAAAAGAAGCACTATACTGTTCAAAAGCCTGGGGTTAGAGAGTTTATTAAGGTTTTTAAAGTAGTGTCTTGTGCTTGTTATTTGCAAGAGAAAGATAAACACTGAAAACACTAATGCTGAGACATATTATTACAGTTTATTATTGTTTTCTGTTTTAATATATTTTATAATGTAATGTGCTGTGGTAAAAAAGCCAATTGTCAGCTTTATAAATGTTTCTACTGTCACTTGATGATTTTAATTAAATTTACATTTTTATATTTTCTTATTATATATATATATATATATATATATATATATATATATATATATATATATATAGTTATTGTTTATGCAGGATAATACTAAACTTCTGTCTGTCCTTGCCTGTGGCTTGTCCTGCCTGAAGTTACAATCATCCAATGCTGTACCGTATTGCTTCTCATCCCCCTTTATTTGTGTTCCTCCATTAATCCTTCCATATAAAGACAACAACTTCAAAAATGGTGAGTTCAGCTTGAACAGAACCCAAGAAACACACACCCACCTTTGTCCTTGAGCTCCTTCTGCACAAACAATGAATTCCACCTGTTTTTTTTCATCATCCCAGAGTAGAATCCGTCCCAGCCGTGGTGACAAATTAGAATTATAATGAAAAACAAAAAAAACAGCAGGTATGGTGGCTTTGAAATAGCATGCTTTTAACTGCATGCTCTCGTGAAAACTCATGATTGTATTTGTTCTTTATCTTTGAGTAGCAGTTTTGCCTTACTGCTGTAAATACTGTAAATCTTGCATGGATTGCCATGTTGCAACAGTATGAAACCCCTAACCTTTGACCTTTGCTTTTTATTACACTGAATGATTCAAAAATGACTCGCTAATCAGATTAATTATCTGGTCAAATCATGGCTGCAATTAAAGACGGACAGTGTTAAACGCCCTCTTTTAGACAGAAAGGGTGGAGATGCGAAAGGAGCGATGAAGGCTGGAGACACTGATGGAGTTGGTGAAGCCCACAATAGCGTCTGTTGTCCTTTTTCTCTCCCTGTCTTCTCTGACTTTTCCCTCTCTCCTTCATTCCACTCGATTTCTCATCCATTGCTTCAACTGAGCTGTGACACAAATCTAATTTATCTCATTTCCTGTTTGTCTTACAATGCAAATGAATGCGGACTCGCTTACTGCAGTCTTCCAATCACTCTGCCTCATAGGAGGAGATGCTGGCAGAAATTGAAATCTTACTCAAACATTTGTCTTCCGCCCAGCAGAATGCCTGAATGGCTGTCAGATAGGATTTCTGATTCTTGAAGACTTAATAGTGGAGACTTTAAGATTAATTCCTTTCCAGTCGTGAATGGATTAGATTAAGATTTCATATTATCCTTGAATTGTATGTTTTTCAAATATCTGGTTTGAATTAGACAAATATCTTAATTTAATCAGTGCTGTCGGAGGGAATCAAATCAAGTATAATTCTGCTTATGCAGTAAGGATTTGGAAAAGCAGACTTTTCATTAATAATTGTTCATTAACTTTATTTATTTATTAATTATATAGGTAGCTTTAAAGACACTGTTTATTTATTTAGTGTTATATTTAAAATGTCATAAAATATTCTTTCACTGGCTGATATTTTAGGTACACTTTATGCAAAACAAGTTTGGAGCCCTTTTGCCTTCAGAACTGCCTTAATATTTTGCGCCTTAGATTAAGCATGATGCTGGAAACACTCCTTAGAGATTTTGAACCGTAATTTCATGATGGCATCACACCATTGTTGCAGATTTGTACAGTAGGCTTCACATCCATTTCTCTCGTCCCACCACATCCCAAAGGTACCCTGTTGGATTGAGATGAAGGTCACTTGAGTATAATGAACTCATTGTCATTCAAGAAACCATTTTGATATGATTTCAGATTCGTGAAATGGTGTCATGCTATTGGAATTTTAGCCATCACAAGACGGGTACATTGTGGTGATAAAGAGATAGACATGGTCAGTAGCAGTAGTAAGGTTGTGACATTTAAACAATGCTCTTTTGGTAGTGTAGGGCCCAAAGTGTGCCAATGAAAATATCCCCACACCGTTACAGCACCACCAGAAGCCTGAAGCATTCATACAAGGCAGGATGGATATCATTATGCCAGATTCTGACCCTAGCGTCCAAATGCCATAGCAAAATGTCGAGACTCGTCACACCAGGCAACCTTTTTCCAAACTTCTATTGTTCGAGTCTATGTGCTAACAGTGGCCTTAATTTGGAAATTCTGGCAGAGTGGCACCCAGCTCACTTGGCATTTTTCCTTTTCGTGCCATTCTCAGTAAACCCTCGACATGGTTATGTGTAAAAAATCTTGCTGGACCAGCATTTTATGAAATTCTCAAATCAGCCTGTCCGGCACGTCTTTACCACACCTATCTAAATGCCTAAATGCATTGTGTTGCTATCCTAGCTGAACTTGTTTTAATTTAAACTAAATTTTAATATCTGATGTCATTTGATCAGCTCAGTATGAGCCAGTTGTATCATAAAACAAAGGGCTCATGAAACTTCATCGGTAGCATTTAGAATAGCAGGCCCTTAAGGACTGTGGGAAATTTAATAATCCAATGACTCCGCTTCAGTTCGCTGTAAAGTGAGAGTGCTTTTTTTCAGTATGCCAGCTGCAAAGCTATTGATATCTCCAAATTTCCCTCCAAACGTGAGTTGGGGGTGGGGACGTCCTTTTAAATGTTTAAAGCATGTTAAATAGGCATCGCATTAATTATGTACTAACACTCCTGACAGGGGATTTAAAGAGGCGAGGAACAAAGATGTAAAAAATTCAGAAGAGCAAGATATTGTGCAGTTATTATCTCAGTAAGACCTCTTAACAAAAGAGCACTTACTAATGGAGGTAGTCAGTCATATCAAAAAAGAGATAGCCTACTATGATCCTCTTTTCATTATGAAACAGTATGTTCGCCTGACCCTACCAAGTGCATCAACATTATATAAATGAATATGTAGTCAATATCTAATTTAATAATAATAGTTATGTATTTAAAATTGAATTTATTCCAGTGAGACAAAGCTGAATTGTCAGCAGCACGTTATGAAGAAAGAAATGACACAAGAAATGACTCAAAATAAGATTTATTAAGATGGGTTTATACATATGCAATACAGTATTTTAACATATTTCATGCTGTGTTTAATTTAATAAAGGTGTGTGTGTGCTGTTAATGTGCTTTTCATCTCTGTGTGTGCAGTACGAGTCCATGGGGAGAATCAGGAATTAGTCTTATTTTCTGCCTGGCACCATGGGAGTACAACCGTCCATCAAAACCACATATTCTCCATGCTATTCTCTGTTCAATTCATCTCCAGTGTCTCTCAGCTGTGCTGCAGACCCTCTGTCCCTCATTGCAATTCATTCCTTTTTTCCCTCTCTCTGTCTGGCAGGGCATGTCTTTCTGTGTGGGAGACAAACGAGATTTGTGGTGTAGGGTGGCTGCAGCACTTACACTGAGGGATGAGGAAGCAATACGACCACGGCCTTGCTCCTGTTCAGCAGGCTCAAATCCATCTTCTCGATGTCATCACATTAGGCTGAATGTATTCTGTAAATTTTAGCTTCATGTAGAAAGATATATATGACACAAATCAGCCGAGATGATGTCATAGGATATGTGACGTCAACGATAGTAGTTTTACTATGCCACAGCCGTGTGTGTTTGTTAAGCAATGTATGCATTGGGTAGATGTGAGTTCAGCACAGTATATGAGAATCAGTAGCAAGTGAGCTTCTAATGCGTTCCGTCCAGCTGCAGTGTTTATGGGCCAACAGATGGTGAAAGGGGACGGATTATCCTTGCTAGGCCATAATAAGGAGGCCCTTTTCTGTAATGGAAAAGGTTGGGTGTGTATCTAAAAATTCACATCCAGTTGGCCACTGAACGTAACAGATAAAGACAAATAGAGCACATAACAGGCAAAGTTATATTTCATAAGAATGTTAATCTCACATACATACATAAACAAATAAATGTAACATTTAACACCATCAAGCAGCAAAACTAAGAAATATGTAAGAAAATGAAGATCTGGGTCATTATATATTAAATATTGCATTATGCATTATATATTATGCTCAATGCAAATTTTACATCAAATATAATTATTTTACAATTTAATTAGAAATGCTAATAATTTATTTATATTAATTTATATTAAGTTATATTTAATAAGTTTTAATTAATTCTCATGGTAGCAACCATTCCTCCAGTTTTCCTCCATTAATTATTATACACTAATTAATTATTATATTTATGCATTCTTTGTAAAAAGTATATATATATATATATATATGTATTTTTTCTTTTTTATTTATTTATTATTATTATTTATGTTACTGAAATTACTGCGTCGTTTGTGTGTGAGTAGAAGTCTGTGAATAGTTCAATGGCTTAGCATTTATTTATTTTGTTAATTCATTAATTTGTTTGCTTGCTTGTGATTTTGAGTTAAAACATTTTTTCACATCCTTTTTGCGATCATGTATTCTTACACCCTCCATCTACCTTTGAACTCTTGGTCCCCGTCTATCACATCTTTCCTTTTATTGCCTCACCATGACTCTCCTTTTTCACCTGGTCTTTTATTTCAGGGTTACAGTAATATTTTCCCCAGTACTTACAGGCTGGCTCAGCTCTCCACATGACTTTGGCAACCATCTTAGTACACTGCAGTGACGCAAACATTCACCTTCCCAAGCCAAGGCGAACACTATTTCTGGCTCTGTGGTCCAATCAAAAGTGCAGAGTGTCTGTGCAGGAGATGATGTCATAAAGTTATTGACAGTAGGGATGAATGAGCTCCGTTGACTCCCCACCGGCTTTCAGCATCTTTCTGTTCTGTTGGCCTAGAGCCCAGTCCTGTCCTCAGCCTCTCACTGGCCCAGCTGGGTGCCCTGTTCTGTGGGCACAGGATGGGAGACACAAGGCCGCAGGTGCTCCAGGCTTCATCAATGCCATTCCAGTGGGCCTTCCAAATATAGTGCAGAGCGTTCATGCCTACACACACACACACACACACACTCCCCTGTGGTGTAGCCTTATTCAGAATGTGCTCAGCTGTTTGCGTAGCTCACGTGACTAGCTAGTGTGGAAGTGAATCATGTAGTTTAGATTTCAGCTTGAGCCTCTCTAATGCGCTTTGTTAAAACGAATCTGTGGTCATTGTTTAGGGTTCAGGAATAAGGAATAATACTGGGATCCTTTCATGATGTGCTAAAAGAGGTTTGATTGTTTTTTTGTGTTCTGTCAGCCTTTTAATCTCAAACCTCTCAGTCCTTCAAGGTATAGGGATTTCTCATCTCTCTAATCCGCTGACAGGATATATAAAGTTGTTCGCTTGTTCGATGCTTAATGCCTATGAGCATGACCATCTATATTCTGTGGAGAGCCGTGATGAGAGTCGTAACATCTCTCGGTTCTGTTATTATCATTCCTGGGTAATTACAGAGACTTGTGCTTGCTGATTGCTTCTGTCAAGCAGTTAATCTGAAAATGAGGAGGTAATGAGAGTATGGGCTAATACGCCACATATCTCTATCTGTCTGTCCAGAGGGAGAGACAAAAAAAAAAAAGAAAACAAATTATAGTTTAGATACAGATAACAGAAAACATTAGGATAGCGCAATGAGAATAGAGATCCATGAACAAATACATACAGAACATAAGGGTTTTTGTTGGTGTATCCTTGTGTAGTCAGGTTGATTCAATGAAGTTCGGTACTAAAACTTACATATGAAACATATTTTTAAAGTATATTTTTCGGTACATAGATGTAGCTGTCACGATGGTAGGATTTCCCAATCAGTAACAAATAACTATAGTGATGCTTGCCAGAGCAAACGCTGCTAATGATGTAGGCATATTGTTTTTTGTTTTTTTTTAATGCTATTAAAGGATTACTCCACCCCAAAATAAAAATTAATCACTTACCATCATGTCGTTGCAAACCCATAAAAGCTTTGTTCATCTTCTGAACACAATTTAACATATTTACTGCCTAAAAAAATAACACTGTCAAGGCCCAAAAAGTATGAAAGACATGATCAAAATAGTCCATCTGCCATCAGTGGTTGAATCTAAATGTCATGAAGCAACAAGAATGCTTTTTTTGTATGTGAAGAAAACAAAAACAATAACTTTATTCAACACTCTGTCTCCTCTTTGTCACCATACCGTATCCACTGCACGCAAAATGTGTATGCTGTTCTGTGTCAGCTGTGGCACACGATTTTTAATTAATTAATTTTTTTTGCGTGTTTGCATTTGATTTGAATGAAAACAGCGTATCTGCGTGGTGCAGATTTGACAATGTTATTTACTTGGAAGTCAATGGGACAGTCACAAGCCTCTAAATATATTTTCCAAAGATGAACAAAGCTTTTACGGCTTTGAAATGACATGGGGGGGATTGATTAATGACAGAAATTTCATTTTGGGGTGGAGTAACCCTTTAAAGGTCGTTTAATTTGAGATCATGGCAAGCAGATGTGACTTTGCATATCCAGGTGTTTTGTCGAGCAGAAAGACATGAAAATGTGTTGAGACAGGAAATCGGTGGCTGTCGCTGTGACATCTCAAAAAAACTAACCTCCCAAACCATGCTGTTTCTGTTCAATTCAAAAGTCTGTCTTGTACTTGTATAAAAAGATTATGACTTTACTCTCATGATGTGCTGCAGTCTCAGTGTCTTGCCAGTTGAACGAGAGCCAACGTGATGAGTAATATTTGAGTCAATCCTGAAGCGGTCTTGACTTTTTCTGTGTATTTGAAACTTAAGCTTTTAAATCTTATTGTGTCTGCTGTGGCTTAGCACCAATATGGAGTAAGTCTATTAAACTTCCTGAAGAAAGCACCACCCGATTATCGTAAATGAGCTTAGCAATCAAACACGTTTCCATTTGTGCGCACGTCATTGTCAGCAGCTTTCCAACTCTGTTTGACTTACTTATTTGTTAAAGGTGTGGTGAGAAGCAGTTCACTATAGTTTGAGATATTGCACCAGGATAATGTTTTGCATTTATAAATGAACATGAATGATTTATGAATGATTTTTTAAAATTACTCGTTGAATTCTAATCCCCCGTATTAGGCCAGAATATGAATCTTTCTGTAGAGTATAGAATATAGGAATTCAGGGCTGTTCCACTTTTCCACAAGTCATATATAATATGTAGTTTGTAATATAGTTCTTCTGACTTACATTACAGTGGCCTATATTGTGGCAAATGGAATGTATGTGGAGAGAGTGGGGTAAACATTTGCAGTTCAGTTATAGGATGTAAAACATGTGCATGCTTGTCTTTGATATTAGAATAGAAGTGACGGTTCACACGTGTCACCATGGAGACGAGTTTCTGAGGAGCCATGACTGTGTCCCCTTTGAATGAGTCCCTCTCCTTTTCTCACTCACTCTGTCTGTACCCATAATGCCTAGTGACAATCAGCACCTGACTCACTGGGATGCATGCAAATACTATATATGCACAGCACCTTTTTTATTTTCCAGAGCATATGATTGGACCATAGCGCGAGATTTGTCGCTATCTTCATTTTTAATTTCACTATTTCTTTAAAATCTTGTTGCATCATTAAATAACAACCATAACAACTTCCTCTTGCCTCATTCTGCAAGGCAAAGCTCAATTCAAGCCATAAGCAGAATGCAAGCACAGAATTGCTGCATTTCTCCAGCTCAGCATTTCATAACTATTTATTTGTCTTTGAACAGCGCTGCATTTTAAGTCTTCATTTTCCATCAGCTCATTCTAAGTCTGAGCGGATCAGAGCCGCATCCACTATGAAACATTATTGTATTGATTAGTATAAATATGAAGATGCAGTTTTTAATAAAAGCTTGTGTGTGTGTGTGTGTTAGTGAGAGAGAGAAGGAGGCAGAAGAGTATTTATAGGTCCTCTGGTTCCTCTCGGTCTGATGTTTGTGTTGATGGATTGGGTGTTTTTTGGTCAGGTAGGCATTCAGGCCGCTCTCAGCAGGATCCCAATGTGTGCTGCATTGCAGTGAAAAGCAAAGAGCAGACATTAGAACTGTTTGTGTGTGAGAGAGAGTGTGTCTTGTTCCCTTGACAATAATACATCTTAATCAGGGCACACAGTGCTGCTCTTTGCCCCTTACCTTCTGGCTGATATACTTCCCTACTTATCATAGCAGAGTAGGGCACACATATTTCTATATATAGTGTTTACTGTACTTAAACATGCACAGTGAGTTAAAGACAAAACCAAACAAAATAGTGATGATATTTTTGAATAATTGTGAATAAATTATAATTATACCATAAATTACCTGATTCTTTTATGTTGAATGGACCAATCACTTTCTCATTCTCATAATATTCTAAACCTGTATGACTGCCTTTGATCTGTGGAACACAAAAGAAGATATTCTGAAAAAAAATAGCTGGTTTTGTCCATACAGTTAAAGTCACTGAAGACAAATAGGGTGAGTAAGGTTTTTGTTTTTTAGAAATGTATATTTTTATTCAGCAAGAATGCATTAAATCATGTAAAGAATAAAATAAAGAGTCCCACAAAAATATTAAGCAGTACAACTGTTTTAGCATCGATAAGAAATGTTTCTTGAGCACCATATCAGCATATTAAAATGAATAATGAAGGGACATGCATCACTGAAAACTGAAGAACAGATAGTCATACAGCTTTAGAAACTGGTTAAGTTACATTTAAACATTATGAATTCGATTTCTGGTTTCCTGACATGAGGCCTGTAAAATGAACAAATCAGTCAAAATAAGAAACAAATTAAAACCGTTTTACATAAAGAAGACTTTATTGTTTTTACATACATTTCTTAGTATAATATTTATAGATTCAATAATACCAGTACGTCAAAAATAATAATTATAGTTGTCATATATAAAAAACTAAGCCTTAAACTACTCTTTACTTTTTAAAAACATAAAGGTTTTATATATTAATATTTGTTCTGTTTCGTAATCTGTCAACAAAAATAAAAAAATCACAGGTTAATGAGCTTATCAAGTAACTTTTGCTGTTTTTAATACTGACGGCATACAGGAGAATCGATGGTTTGCAAGATGCATGTTACGTTCAGTGAGGGAACAAATATAAACTATGAAGTCCTCTCATATGACATGCAACAGTACCCGGTTTGTACTGTCGGCCAGAAGAGGTTCAATTAAATACCTGGTAAGACGAGAGGCATGATGGTCTATGTAGTCCAGCAGGATGACAAGTCTCTGAGTTTTACCTCTCAGTTATGGTCCGAAAAACAGAGAACGTGAGGGCAAGCTAGACAGGACTCTAACAGATCCGTTCCTTTTGAATCCACAGACAGACGGAGAAAAAAAAATCCATTTTATTGGTGAACAATAAAATGGGTTTGGCAATTTCACAAAGCATTGAAATGGTCAAGATATGTGAGCTTTGTGATTGGGCCGCTTGATTTCAGCAGCAGTGAGGGCAGAAACACCAGAGGCAAGAAGACTCGACACAATGGAAGCCTAAAGCGTCTGGCTACACAAGTCTCGGGTGCAGCAGCAGCAGCTTTCTATGTGCTTCTTTTACATCACACAACACTGCATCTACAAACAGGTCAGTAATGGGATATAAAGAGACAGGAGGGGTGTTTTAGGACACCTCCCACTTTGACTTTTCGACTTTAGCGACTGGATAGTTAAGTGTTTAACTACCATACTTTACACATGGCTCTAGTCATTAGTCAATCAACTGTTTTCACAAAGGTCCTAAGAAAGCCAGGCAGTGGTTGATATGACATAATGTCATAATCATTCAGATTTTCAGTTCAAATTTGATACTTTTGTGAGCCACTGACATTCGGTATTTCTCTTTTCCTCAAAACAGTTTAAGAAATGCCCTTGTTCTTCTACACATAAAACTGGTTTGGTAATAGGTATGTGCCTGTGTGTGCAAAATGCTGGCACACTGCAAAAAAAAAAAAAAAAAAATGAAAGAAAAGAATTATATTTTTGTCAAATAGTTTTCAGTCAAAAATACCTAGATTCCCTTTACATAAGCAAAATTGCATAAGACATGTTATTAGAGATTATAAATATATTGTTTTCTTACCGTCTCTTAAAGCAGGTTGTATAATATCTTATGCAATTTAGCATAAGTTATGTAGAATTTTCTATGTTATGTATATTTATACTTCTTTTGTTAGCATTGTATAATTTGCAGCATAAATTTCACACAATTTAGTGGCATAGTAAGTAGTAAAAGGTAATAAAAATGAAAAATAGTTTTTATTCTTAATGTTTTATGCAGTTTTGCTTCTTAATTAGTAAAGGATGTTTAGACTTTTTTTTACTGGAAAACCTCAAAAAAGTTTTTTTTTTTTTTTTTTTTTTTTTTTTACAGTGTGGGTTGATTGTGTGTTTTGTGGCAACTGTAAACAAAATGGGTAAAAAACCTTTCAGTTCCATTTCAATTTTTTTTTCTGCTTCCGTTCAAAGGAGGTAGGTCTATTTTGTTGGCAAAAGAGAGATGATTAAATCTCCCATTTGAGAAATCCTTTTGGCAATCATGTTATTTCCAGCTGTTTGAACCCTAAAGAATCCCTCCTCCAGGCCTTGGATTTGCAGGGCTGTAAGTTGTATTGGGAGACCAGCAGGAACCAGTGTGGTGAGGGAGGGGGACGAGAAACACTGGCTGCACAAACGTTTTTGTCCTTCACTCAGGCTTTTTCATTCTTGTCTTCCATTTCTGTCAGTGCAAGTTAAATGAAAGGAACGGGGATCCTTTTTCATAGCCCACTGAATCCAGTCAAGGCAATGGTCAGGAGGCATCAAAACTGTGGGGAGAGATTATGATTGAATACAAAACTTTTTATGTAAATATTAGTGCCAAACCTGTAGATTTCAGTCATTAATTCAGTTCATCACTGCTGAATAATATCAATTTGTCTAAAAAAAAGTACTGATCCCTAACATTTGTATGTTAGTGTACTACACAATTCTAACTGTAAACTAAGAAACTAATCACTAAGTGTATAACTGTATGAAATATCGTCAAACTGATCCACTTTTGAGCCATTTTGTGCATAAATAACATGCATGTGCACCGTACAGAACAGATGTGAGCCTTACCTGTCCCAAAGCTTGACACTTCTACAGGAGCTGGTGCAACAGCCAGCCGATATCAGAGCTGCGGAAGAAAAGAATATATTGAGTTTTCATTTTAGATGGTTCATTTAATATTGATGGTACTATTAGCAAAATAACAGCTCCTCTAATAACTATATATGAACATAGTGTTTTCCAGGCGACACTGAGGACCTCAGAAAAAATAGTGGGCTGACTCACTGACTGGGATAATGGTAATTATTCACTTGTTTATAGAGCAGCTAATTAACCCAAAGAGCTGTTTTACGCTTCCTTTTTGTGTAAAAGGCGTGAGGCACACTATAATTTATAGTTATGTCTTGTCCTTTCTTTTGTTCTGTTTGGTAAATGGGCAGCACCAAGACATTTATTGAAAATACAGTGCTTTAGTGTGGCGCATGAGGTTAGCACCACTGTCACAGCTCTCCACAATAAACCTGGCAGAATAAGATATTTTAAATGAATCTTTTTAGCCAGCTCACAAAAACGATTCATTAACAGATACTGAGTATCATATCAATATTCAGTACGACTGTAATGTTTATTAAAGCTTCGTTTGGTAGAATAAAATGTATGGGAAGTTCTTGTTCCAGATTTGCATCGAGTTCGGTTTTCCTATTTGTTTTGATGCATATTGAATGAGCACTGTTAAAGAAATTGCATATATATTTATGAAAATATAAAAGTATTTACATGTATATATTTATAATGATATAAATTATATTTAATACATAAACATATTTTTCTCAAATATATACATGCATGCATGTGTATTTGTATATAAATAATACATTGATTTTTACAGCACTATTTTTTATTTAGCGTTATATTATTCATGTAATATTTATATTTTATTTAGTATCACTTACATAAAAAAAAAAACATTTAGATAATAATTACACCACTAGTTAGATGTTAAATAAGCAAATTCTTACTTAAAAAGGACGCCAATGTGCTAAAACAATTGTTACTGAGAATTAAATATTGAATGCTTTGACAGCCCTAGGTTACTTTGATCAGTTGACCAAGGTTGTTTATTTGTTGCTATTGATATTGATTTAATATTGATGCAAAGGTTTCAGAGGCTGGTATCTTCCTGAAGCCAAGGTTTGATATTGATCCACTCTAAGCTTCAAGTCACTTTGAATAACAGCATTAGCTGGATACGTAGATGTATGCATATTGCCACGTAAATTGTGGATGGTTGCTTTTAGCCTTATTTTTGAATAATAAATAAGAACGTAAAATGGTCGTCTTAACAAGATAACATTCATGCTTTTGTCTGGTTGACACTGCTGTTTACAAGCACACACCAAGAGAGAGGATAAAAATAAAGGGGGAGAGAAAGAGAAAAGCCTGCTGTAATCCGTGTTACGTACTGTGTGATTGCACCAGCGGGAGGTGTGACCCTGAGTGTCTGCTGATGAAAAGTACCTTCTGTCTAAGTCAAGTGTCACTTCTGCAGCGACTCTGTAGTGGAAGGACTCTCTCTATGTCCCTCATGTGCTCATTCACACACACAAAGCTTTAAAGGGAAAGTTCAACCAAAAATAAAAACGTGGCCATCGTTCACTCACGCTCGTGTTGTTGCAAATGTGCACACATTTCTGAAGAATATGCTTAGTACGTTTCTGGTCCCCATCGACTTCCATACCGCGCAAGTCATTGGCTTTCAGCGACTGTTCGGTTACTCACATTCTTCAAAATATCTTCTTTTGTGTTCAAAGTGTGGACAAAGTAATTCGTACAGGTTCGGAACAACTCAAGCGCGAGTAGATGATGACCAAACTTGCAGGATCCTCGTGAACTACATATTCACATACAGACTATAGAAATAGGTTAAGAAGTGCTTCAGAGCCAAACCAAAAGCAATTTGTTTCTCTATTGATTTACTTTGCTTAAGGCCTATTACTATAATTCTTCACTTAAATCGAGAAGACCTGCATCCAGAGAGACACTGCACTTCACTCTCTTCTATCCATCCATTGTTCTAGTGTTATATCGTTCTGTCATACAATTGATTAATCATTCTATAGTTCATTTTAACTGTTGTTCTGTTATTCCATAAATCCATCCGTCCATCCTAATATTTTTATACCCAAGGACTGCAGCTAGATTTGTAGTCTTTGAATTATGATGGAAAATGAAAATAATACTGGTCTTTTACATATGTCCTTAAGCGTTTTTGCCATTGCAAAACACTTTTGAAATGCTCTAACATAACATTGAAATAAGGAAAATTTTAATTGCGAGCAGAATTTAATTTTCATTATTCGTTATTTGAAGGGGGAAAACATTATGTTTTGTATATCCACTTTGAAAAGGGGTGCTATAAAGCATTTTTTTTTGCTGGGTAGCCATAATCATGAATGCAAAATCATTTTCAAATCTGCAGTGAGAATCAATAAGTGTAATCACATCATGGAGCTAAAAAATACAGCTTTCAGTACAATATAAAAAAAATAAAGTTATATATACAGTATATATATTTTTTTCCTTTGTGATCATCTTCTAGAACTACAAACTGCTGAAATAAGTATGCATTTAGGAGCAATTCTAAAACAATTGAATTATTTTTCTGCAGAAAGATGCTGTTATGTGCCCAAATTATGCCTGAGTACTGAGTTGCAGTATACTGCTAGTCAAATACTCTCATTTGATGAAAATACCTTATCTATTTAAAGCCTAATAGTTTGCGGAACTCCATCAGTGTAAGGTAATAACATTTTAATGGAGCTGAGGGGAGCAGAACAGTGGTACAGGAGATGAATGAAGGTGCTTAAACCTCTGACCCGCTTCTGCACATGTTGCATTTGTCAATATCTTTAATAAACACTCCTGAGTTCAAACTGTCTCTGCCCTCTGCTGCTTCAAATGACTGCAATAAATTGTACACTCACCAACGCATAAACCTACTCTGAACTAAGACACACACACACACACACACACACACACACACACACACACACACTAATACTGGTAGAAATGTTTTATGGTGCAAATGTTATTTGAGAATGTAAAACATTATGTCTATAATAAGCGCAGTGGCTTAAAGCTGTTAAAGGTCTCGAGAAAGAAAAAAGTCCATAAAACATGTAAGCACTTACTTGAGTTCAAGTGTTTGGAGTAGAAACTTTTCCTGCAGGCAGCAATGAATTTTTTTTATTGACAGAGCTGCCTTTTTTTAGCTTGTTTGTGTTCTTGTTCTTCAATTAAGGCATTGAGATGTAAACATAAACTAAAATGTGTTCTCAGGCATGGCGCTTGCATATAAAATATATTTGCATTTCCTGAAGGAGATACTAGTAGTTCCAAGGCAGCATTTTTTTACAGGTTAGCATGGATTTAAAGCTTTGATTCTGCAAAACTTAAATGCCACATCAGAGCAGCCATTGTCACAATGTGTTTTCTGTCACACATCTGTGACATGAATCAAAAATATAGACGCAAATATATACAAAACAATAGCAATTCAGCATGCAAATTACAATGAAATAATAGTTATATATTTCCAAAATTATAAAGTTCCCAATATTGAATTTTCATCTTGACCTGGTGTCCTACGCAAAAGATTGCGTCCAGTGTAAACAGCATTACTGATTATAATGGAACCGAATTGCGTCTGCCTTTCTCTGATGTCATGCTGACATTTTGCCCTAAAACACTTTGACACGATGGCACTGTGTCGGATTGAACACCTGTGTCGGTGCTCTCCACCGACTGGGCTGACCAAAAGCATGATGGGAAATGACTGATGACAGCTTCATGCTCATTGGTTCAGACAACCATGATGCTGCGTTCTCATCTAAAATGCTTCTTTTTTAAATCTGATTTCATGCGAATTTCATATGTATTTAAATTATGCATGCATATTTTCAGTGCAATCTCTGTGTGAGATATTTTTGTTAGAATTTGCATTAAAATTTGTGTTTCATATGGAATTAAATAGCACTTTGGGTGTGTTGTTTATCATATTTTTATTCATATAAAAGCAACAGAACTGAAATTATATTGCATTTATTAGCAGCACAGTATACGAGTGAGAATAACCTCTAAACTTGTAGGCATCTATTCCACTCCGAGAGGGCAGAACTGTCCATCTTGACTGCGTTTATTTCACTCCTCCCCTCACTGCAGCCGCCTATTCGTGCCTCCATTTCAGACGAGGCTAGGCGCATCTCTAACAAGCCTACTGACTTCTATAGTATAGTATAGTATAGTATAGTATAGTATAGTATTGTATTTTTTGTGCCGCTCGCGTCCCGTGTATTCACGTTATAACATTGGACCTCCCTCACACTCCATCATACCATTATTGCGAAGATTTCACCAAGTTCTGGCGAGACCAGTTGCGTCTCACGAGGCATATTGGATCTCGCAAGATCTCGTGCTACGAGATCTCGTCACACCCCTAGTCATGTGGATCACTTCTGATGATCGCATTCTGACACTGATGGCAACCATATCAAGTCATGCCATATTTATCCAAATCTGTTCTGATGAAACTGAGTGTAATCACAACATTTTTCAACAAACCATTCCTTTAAGACCACTGTGGATTTACAAAACCATGTCTGAATATGAATTAGCTGCAGAAAACCAAAGAGAAGATAAAAGAGAGAACACAGAAATAAGAAGAATTCCAATACAATGGCTCCTTGTAGCAAAGTAATGAGCAGTGCGGTGTTGTTCTGAGAATGTATTGGAAGTGTGTGAGCAGCACTGCAGTAGAATCTTTATTAACATGGGAGGAGCAGGTGTGCTCCAGCAGGAGATGCAGACAGGACACTGATACTCACTTTCTCATTCTCTATGTGGCAGATTTTGTGCATCTATTGCATGGAAATGCGTATTAAAGTGATGAGGAGACAAGAGGCTGATTCAGTGATGTATGTTATCTCCTTCCTTTATAATCTATCCACGTCACCGACTCTGCTTCTTTCTCTATCTTCCTTTTTTGTTTTCCCCCACACCTCTGCTGTAATCAGTCAGTATAGGGCTTCCCTGCAGTCCTTCACAAGGTCAGCTGCTGGGCCTCTCATTAAACAGTCCCATCAGCCATCTCTCTAACTCTCTCATCATCTGCGCCGGTTCACACTGCAGTCCGGTCTTTCAGGTTAAAATGAGAACAGAATGAATATTCCTGTGAGAAGCAGTGTAGCAGACACAAATCAATACCTCTCAGTCTCTTAGAAAGAATGGCACATACTTGCTCCAGTTTCAGGCCGTCATGTATATATTTCCTCACATTTCCGTGTTCACAGCTAGAGGCTGTGATGGTGGCATGGTTTTTGTTCAGCATGCAAGAGAAACATTAACTGTAAACAATTTTTAAACATGAATTCTAATGACCACCATGAACACCAGTGACATAAGTTATATCAGGCAATGAATGCATTTTTTTTTAAATAATATTGTTGTCTCTTTGCTAATTAATATCTAACATAGTTTGTTCATTTCTTCAGTGTCATACGGGTTTAAGGCTTATGCTCTCTGCTGCCACAGAAAAGCCTAAACCTTTCAGATCAGTGTTTGGAAACAGAGTGGAGAGCATCAGAAAGGATAAAGTAGCCTTGTGAGTCAATAAGCATACAGGAACAATATTTTTCGCATCACTCCACTGGACCTTTGGCCTGTTTGTTAGTGGTTGAATGGAGAGATGATAAAACGGAAGTGAAAAGAGAAGCGACTGTCTTTGATGTCCTCTGAGCAGACACGCTATTCTGTTGTTCAAAGAACTCTCTCTCTCTTATAGACACACACACACACACACACACACACTGTAGCCACTTTTTTGTAGAGACCATTCAGCAATTACATGGAGACAGCTCAGACGATATGACTACTTCAGAATCTATCAACACACACACACTTAGTTCTCTGCATATTATGTGCAGTGTCGTTATCAGAGAGACACTGTAATCCAAAAAATAGCCCAAGGTGACTTTCGGGATACATTTATCAATATATTAAGGTCTGTCACTTGAATTCAAGAGGCCCAGGGCCAGATTTCATGGATGAAGGGCGACGAAACTTATAAAACACTTTTGATTCAGTTATCCCTAGTATATTTATATGTTTGAAGTGCACATTTAGGTTATTGATGCATTACAAAAAGTGCACATCAGCTACATCAGTGTGTATTAAACTACTGCATTTTAGTGATCTGATGTCTCAGGTTAGAAATTTGCTAATAATTACAGATTAATGTGATTCGCAGAGAATACTAATCCTTTTTATGGCTGCCATCTTTAAGTGTTACGTTCATTTCACATTTATTTAATTTGTACCCTCATTGTTATTTATATTTTTACAAACCATTAAAACGTTCAAAATCGTAGACCTGCCGCGTGTGTGGACAAGGGTGTTTTTTATTTCAGCTGCAACAGAAACAGTCAGGAGTTCAGAATGAGGTTTGAGGAGCACATAAATATTAATGCTTTAAACGCTCTAAAACAAAAACATAATGGGAGGGGATTGACTTCAAAGTGAAAAGCTAATGAGACGAGGAGGAATAGCCCGTTGGCCTACTTAACAGGACGTTCTGGGAGAAAACCTGTTCGCTATCTTAAACGCACCGTGCTCCCTGCTGCCCTTACGAGGAATGAATGACAATGAGCCACAGTTTCCCACCTCTGCCGGGATCCTCCGGTCAACCTATATTCCCCACTGGACAAGGTCAACCCTTAATGAGCTTCTTTGCAAATAAATCTGAAATCCGGACTCCGCTGATCTCACCGATTTCCTACAGGCAAAAGAGGACTATTTTTATAAGCACATCTGCGTGACTGTTTTTTAATATCGTGATGCCCTCCACACCGTGTTTGTGCCGTCATGGAGTACGAAACAATGGGAAGCCATCAAGGAAATCAGGTCAGTTAAGAGATTAAATCACTATTTGAAAAAATACAGGGAGCTCAAATAGTTTACGCAATGTACTTTCCCACAGGGTAAATTATACAATAATCACTGTTCAGAGTGAAGACAGCCTGTCTCTGGAGCACACAGGAACACACTCTCCTAACAAGCACAGGAGAGAGTCTTCCCTGAGGAGAACCTTTTCTTATAGGTGTACAAAGGCCTTATTGCACACGAGATAATGCATAGAATTCCCCTTTAGATGGCAAACCGTTTAAAATTGAGGTTTAAATGGTGAAAAGCGAGTCTCTTAATAAGAGACCAAACATATATTCTGTCATATACTGGTGGAGGGTGGGCCGCTCTACTGACCCAGCTTCTAGAAGCACTTTCCCTGAAGCGCCAGTGTTCATCCCAAAACACAGCAGGGCTTCAAATTTTCCATAAATGCTATGTGTGTCCCCAATAGAGCTTAAGCACATACTGTACTTTAAAAAATGACACCTCACATAACCGAAAACCTTTTCGTCATTTGAGACCATCTGCACAAACTAAAAACACACAGAACGATGACATCTTTCTCCGTGCATGTTCAAGTGCTACATTTTCGCAATGGCTTTTATGGTAATTTAGAAATTAAGTGGAAGCAATTTCAAAGAAAAAAAAAAGAAGATGTTTAGGGCTTTTGGGGGGAGAATTTTGAAAGTGTGCTTGCTAAATCTTATCAGTTAAGAAAAGATGGATAACTGTAATATTAAGGCACAATCCCATTTCTACCTTTTAGTCCTTCCCCTTGTTTGCACGTTCAGGTGAAGGGGTGTCTCGACTCTCTTTTACTTGGAGGGACAGGGGCGAGATCACAAAATGCATTAAATGTAAGCATTAGTGACATAAAGATTTTAATGAATAGCATTTGTTATGTTATATTCAATCGTGTTCAAACTGCAGTTATTCAAAGAAACGTTTGCAAAAAAATTGCTAAGGTTTGCTAACATTAAACCTGACTGACTGATATGCCACAACATATCTTCATGTTTTATCAGGGCGATTACCACCATAGACACCCGCTAAACCCTTTTCTCAAACATCGCTGCTCCGAGAAAGTTGTAATTATTGAATGCTTCAGTCACCAGTTTAATTCACCCTTCACTACACTAAAGTTTTTCAGGCAGCACTTCATCCGAAAAGAGCAGATTAACGTTGATGGACTTGAAATTGAACTGAGATCTTTTCGCAAGATACTTTCAGATGTTCATTCATGTTTATTTCATGCTATAACTAGTAAATATGAAAAGATGATTGGTTCACGTGTCGCTTGATGTGAAATGCTGCAGTGATCTGTCACAAAATGGTATTTATTGTTTGATTTTCTTAAAACACAACATTTGAAAACTGAGACTTTGTTTCATACCAAACGTAACCTGTTCTGTCTTGTCTGTTGGTGTGCTGTCATGCAGTGTAAATTTCACTGTGCGAGGACATATGGCATGGCTTGTCGCACATAGCAGCAGTTCCTACAGGGAGTGGGTTTTTGCAGTGGGTCTATGTGTGAAATATTTGTATTCAACAAATATAACGACAGCAACAAGGGAGTAAGTATGCATTAATTATACATTTATTACGCACAGAGACATTTTGCCTTTGTGTGTGCATTACGGTGAGAGTGACAGAGGAAGGGATATGAGCGGCTTGTTGTGACCCTTGGTGTTCTGGCGTATCTGTTTTAACTTAAAGACCTAAAGGTTGTGTGACTGACGTGTGCCTCTGGATTCAGCTGTACAGATGACATCATGCCCTCCCTGTGACGACTCTGTGAGTAGCTTCCACACACATCCCTGTCAGCCCTATAAATAAACACAAACAGCTTGAGTTTTCTCTTGCCTCAGAGAAATTAGCCTTTTTCCAACTCACATGTAAAATGAGCAGGATGTCCAAATTTACAGTATTCGGGAAACAATACATGGATGACTAACTACATCTGCTGTGAGTGTTCAAATAGAAGTTTGCTGGTCTGATCAATGGCTTTTGGATGGGTTTTCTCACATTTTCGAACCAAAAGCTGAATTACTTGTGGTTAAATTGTATTTTCATCGTATTTGTTGCTTATTTCTCAACAATATGTCACAGCATGGACAAGTGCAGTGACATGCGCTGTATAAATTTTCATATTATAGAACAAATTAAACTACAAGCATCAATGTTGTAGTTTGCCTACGTCATCGGTTTAAGAGTTACAAAAAGGTGATTAAGGTGAGCTGCACTAAAACTGTGCATGTATGTATTAATTATATATGAGTCACATTTAAAAACATGCCTCTGAAATGTAGTGGTTTTCAAAACTGTCCTGAAGCCAAACTGTCGCTCTCATCTAACACACCAGATTCGACTTGTCAGCTCATTACAGACTTAAAGGCCTGAAGCATGCCAAAAAAGGTAAAGAGTTGTGAGAAAATATGGTGCGTGTCAGAGCTGCATCATGTTCAGCAGAGGGAGCTATTAAAGCAGCCAAAAAAAAGCTAATAAGCCCAGCTGTTGTGATGTCTATTTATTAAAGAACAAAAGAAATGAAGAAAAGAATCAAATCAATAACTTTTGTAGCTTTTAGGGGTCTTCTATATTTAATAAAAAATTTTGTGTTTGATAACTTTACTCAATTTCTGAATATTTCCTACTTGCTGAAAAGCACAGGTTGCTAAATCTGATATTTATCACAATAGGTTTATGTGAAGATTGATTAAATTAGAATTAGATTGAAGATTGATTCATTCGAAGTCGTACATTTTTAAAAGTCTGATAAAAGGAAAAAAGGAAAAGCTCTCAGTTATGCTGAAATGATGAATGGCTATAGCTAATGATTAAATATCAGGGGGGAAAAGTCATAGACAAATCCATGGAGACATCAGAAGTATTGGTATCAGTAATATTCTCCGTTAGTCATAAAAATCAATATTAAAATTAATGTTGTTCGTTACATTAATTAAAAGATTAAATGTAAAATTATTGCAATATTAAAATATATTTTTAAAATTTTTAAACTTTAATATTAGGTGTGATTAATTGCAATTTTTAGAAAGAATGTGATTATGTTGTGCACATAAGTTATCAACGATTAGGAAGTAAGTTCTAATTTTAATTTAGTACATATTCTGAAATTGTATGAATTTATACATCCTTGTTCGCCTGCTGCCTCCTAAAGTTCAATAAATCTAGTGATTGATAGATTTGCAAAGTATAGTCAGCAACATAGTGCAATAATCAGCATAATAATACATAGCAAAATTGTGTAAAATAATCTAAACAATTTTTCCAGATTTTTCAGAATCGAATGAAGTATAACTTCAATTTTTCTTTTGTCATCAGCCATATTGGATCTTTTATTCTCCTGTACACGCATCGTAGTGCATTGTGGGATTCCACTGATGACGCCTTTATAATGCAGCATCTGTATAGGCACCTCACTAGGTTTTGAAATTGAGTCTAAATTACCCTTCAATACTTCTCACACAGCACTGTTTTGTATGTATATTTCCATCCATCCATCTTTTACTCTGGTTCTGAAGATTGTAATTCCCTGATATGATGAAATATTTATGAGCATAAATTGAAAAAGGGGTCATTTAGTGTGGCTGTATTTTCCAAACTCCGTCAGCACATTATGAATTTCAAAATGCATGTCAGGTCATGCATTCAGATGATTTATAAAGAGCGCAATAGCACTGTTTATGCTGAAGGGAGTCCATAAATACCCACAGTTAGCTGCCTGCACACTGCCCTCCTCCCACTGAGAGCACTGCATGGTTTGAGGGTCCTCCCTAAGTATTACCTCTCTCATCTGCATAGAAATTTCATTAATTTTAATGGCCTAACCAATTACCTGGCTCTGTTGCCCAATTTCGTTCCGTCTAAGGCTTCTTTTATCTGTGTGTAGATGGGGAGATGGAAAGCGAGGGTCTGCCTCTGAGTTAGCCAGTCTCTTCCAGCCTCCATTGCTTCTATTACTGTTAACTGCATGTGTGTGCACTTATGTAAATAGCTGTCCACTCGAAAAAGTAGTTGAATCAGTGATTGATTTCATCTGAGTGGGTTTTCAAAGTATAGACATGCCACACTGCAGTGTGCCAGGAGGAGAAGGAAAAAAGAAAATACAGTATACTAATATTGCACTTATAATGCAAGATGGTTGCGTAATATGACTCACAAGCTGAGGTAGACTGCTGCTTGTGCGTCACAATCAGCACAGAGACCTTAAATAAAACGGAAAGACTTTCGGTTCAGTATTTTATTACACTAAAACCACGCACGGGCCTCATTGCTGTGATATATAAGTATGAATGTATGAAACTATATAGAAATAAACAAAGGTTTAGCACAAGAGCTAAGATGCTCTTTTTTCCACATTGAAAGCATGCAAAACATGCTGCTTTCTGAAGCTGATACATGAGTGTCCTACAGTCTTTTTCTGCCTATGCCTAGAAATGTGACCTGGCTGCACGAGCCAAGAGCAAAAGTGCAGTGCTTTCACCATGAAAAAGAGTTTCACCTCACTAACTGTCCCGCTGCCTCTCTGTTTCTCTCTCTCAGTCCATCTCTCACTCTTCACTTGTATAGCACAGCAGTCTATTCCTATCCCTATACCACAGCACACAAAATCTCCAGTCAGCAATAAACATAAACATGCATACTAAAACACATGCTAGATCACTGGAATAACGTCCATATATTTCTCGAACTGACAGTGGCTAACTTCTTAAAAATACAGCGTGTGCTTGCCATCTTAAACTGATTGGACTATGCAGTCTTCCACGTTTTGTTTAACACTGATATTCAAAAGTAGGTCTGTATTCAGAAAGAATGCATTTTTTCAATATAAGTCATAAATACTTTTTTTTTAAAGGGCTTACATTCTGTTTTCTTTCACATAACAGCTCTGGATAGTGACTAGCACAGCTGAATTAATGCACACTCTTACCTGGGCTTAAGCCCAGATCCCGGGGCTGAGTAAAGGCCCAGTGTAGTTGAAGATACGTATGACATATTAAAACTGATTACCAGAATTTACAATGTGTTACTATGTTTTCGCTGTTATCGCTTAGCTTTGAGTGTGTGGCTCTGAGAAGATGGGGATTTGTGAAGCTGACCACTGAACGCTCTTTCCTGAACGTACTATTGTCACAGCTCCTGACCATCAGTGTGAGGAAAGAGCTGCAGACACAGTGACACAGCCAGATACAATGAATGAGATTTAATGAGAGCAGAGTGGAACGGAGCTAATATACATCTACACACATAGTGGATATTCAGCATGTAAATTATTATGGACCTTATTGTCTTGTACCTAGAGTATGTATGCTAACACTGAAAACTGGAAAGAGTCTATCTGTAAGCAGGTCATCGTGTATAATGCAGTTGTAGGTTGACAGTAGTTAGTCTATCCTAGCTTGCTAATATCATCCTACTAATGTTTATTTTATATCTTATGGCCTCCTGGCCTCATCCTTCTGAGCAATTCACAGGGGAAGATCATTTCTTTCTCTATTTCTTTTTAAACTGGTAGAGCTTAGCAAAAACAATGTATTGGGTTTGGTTCCAATGGAATGCATGGGCTGATAAAAAAAGTTTTGTCAAGTTTTGAGATTCAGTATGATTTTCAAATGTTTTTGAAAGATATCTTTCATGCTTATGTAGCGGTATTTATAGTTGTATTGTTAAACATTACTACAATCTAAATTAAATGTTTTCAGTTTTCATATATTTTCCAATTATGTTCTCAGCAGATGAATTTGAAGCTGTATTTTTAGCAGCCATTAACCCGGTCTTCATGGTCACATGAAATCACTCTAATATGCTGATTTATTGCTCAGGAAACATTTGTTATTTAATTGTATTGTTATCAATTTTACAAGCAGTTGTAGCGTTTAACATTTTGTAAACTGTGATATTTTTTACGATTATTTGGATTACATTTTTTTTATGTTCAACTCCAATAAAATCATCAAGACACTATAATGTCAGAAAAAAATTAAATTCAGGGTTAACTATTAAACCATTACCCTTTTAAACTGAAATACAAATACTTGAACAACTAATTCACCACAAAGCCGGGCCACTAGTACATACTTGTCACTGGCAAAGGTCAACACACTTTCATAAAGATGTGCGCAAACACCTTCTCGTTAACTGGACATTGATTTTTCCTAGAATTCAATCCTATTTTCTCAGAATTTCCAATGAAAGTTAACCTCTTAATGTCCGTATATATTTTTCTTCTGCTTCTATAGAACAAACATAATGTTACGTTAAATGTGGCCCTTCAGGCTGCTGTATGAGCCCTTGAAAGAGATCTGTAGACTCAGCTTATGTTCCCTCTTTCTGAGGTAGCAATCAATGCTTTCTACGCCTTGAGCCAGCAGGAAGATAAACAGGGGTTCTAGATAGAGAGCAGGCTGGCTCTGGCCCTCTCAGCATGAATTCCTAATATCTTACATAATCTCACCAAGTCGCTGGACAGCACAGAGGCTAGTATTGGTAGAGATGGCACTGGGTTTCATTAGGAACACAAGGCTTTTGTTGGCACACTTGAACATCTTCCAGGGAACTGGAGAGATCAAGGGCTAAATATTAGATGAATAATATATATTATTTTCACAGAGATTAATTAAGCTATCACTGTAAAATATGGGCCAGCAGCCAATAATTGGGGTTGACAAAGCATCCTGAACAAAGACACTGACTGTCTTATACAGTCTTTGTCTCTTATAGAGGCCTCTGTTAGGATAACAACAAAGCAGTAAGCATGCATACATGACCACATTGAGTTTAGATTTCATTACTGCTTTATACTTGTTCTACATGGTTTATAATTTAATTATGAGAAGGCAGCTTATTTTTTCCTTTCAGATCTCAAGATTAATGCAGTAGTTTGCTTATTCTTGGGGGAAATGGACAAAAAGAAAGTCTGAAGGACACTGTGGAAGTGAAAAATACTCTGCTGATGAAAAAAATGTCCAAATGATTAATCCAGCAGCAAATACCAAACTATTAGAAACTGAGATTTTTTTTAAACCGTAGGAGGTGTATGCAGGCTCTGTGGACTGCAGTTTATGAAAAGGAGTGATTCAACACTCATTTTAGTTTAATTTATGTATTTGCACACACATTTATTCAAAGTGAGCTACTTTATCGTATAATTCAATGTATACATTTTAGTTTATGCACTTCTTTGAAATGAAATCCATGAACTTACTGTAGCATTGTTAGTGTTATGTTCTGCTTTTTGAGTTGTTTCCTGTGAACATATACATATACTTTATATATATATATATATATATATATATATATATATATATATATATATATATATATATATATATATATATATATATATATATATATATGAGAACAATCCATGTCAAATCAGGCTGTTGCTAGGGCTGATTTAAGAATGATTGATTCTAATATTTTCACAATTTTTGACCCTTTGAATTATTCATTACTTCTAGGTCAAGGGGTATGATATTTCAAGCATTACGGTTGCATACAAATTAGCAGATGCATACACAAACTTGTTAACCTTTCACATCAGTGGAAAAATTTCATTTTCAACTGGTTCAGAGACTCCTCCTTAGGGTAAAAATACACAGATATTTCAGTGAGCCTTTTATCATTGTGTACCCATTAATAAGCAGTAATTGAAAGTTTAACACCACCTACAGAGCTTTTCTATGAACTAAAATGATGTAGTGGTCAATGCTTCATTTTTCTCATACTAAATTCCTTTCCACTGTCTATTCCGCATATCTAGAATTCAATGTTTCTCCTCTTCGTTGCAGTAGCAGAAAGCCTAAATCAATTGCTCACTTGTGCGCTAATGAGAGATCAATAAACACTGTAGCTCTTCACTTCCACGAGTCTGTTCACCTATTTTCCCCAGAAACCATCTCATCAGCTTCGTTTTCTACGCCGCATGTAGCACATCGAAATTACTGCGTGCCAAAGTCCGCATGACAACGAATAGATTATGGAATTAGCAACCACACACGGCGATCACAGGGGGGCTAAATTGCTGTCTGTTTAGGACACAGCTTAGCAGGATTAGAATTTTTCATTAAACCATAAAACAAGCAGTCAGTCATTAATTATGGCTGAGCATTCAAGATCAGTCATTGGCCAGGTCGCAAAGAGCTGAGTAGATTTAATTTAGTACCAGGCTTCTGAGAACTGTTTCCTAACTGTTACACAACCCCTGGCTCCCCAGCAAGAGAGCAAAAAACAGCCGTCTGATGCCAGCCGCGATCGCCAGGGCCTTTATCTCTTGAGAAATGAAAGGAAAAAAAATTAAATTCCACTTAAATGTCAAGGCAAGCAATTAGATATGTATTCCACAGATTGCAAATTAAATTACTGCGAAGGGCCAAAGCCTTGTACCACCACATCAGCCTGGAACTACGACGAAAGCCCACAAAGCGTGAAGCGTGAACAGCCAGCAGTGCTTGTTCTGTGTCACATTACCAATGCAAATGCAGCTGAGCTACAGCATTATTTATTATTTACACACACATTGACGGATTGTCTGATTGATGGACGGTATGATTTCTCAACATTGGGCCCTGAGGAGCATTTACTGTAGGTGGAGACCCCATTTAAAGCTGTTGAGCTTTATTTAGAGAGAGTTCGGTCAAGGTCAAAGACAAGGTCTTCTGAGGATCGAGGTGGGACATTTTAGAGTGCACTTTATTGTTTTGACTCTTTAAGCTTAAAGGGATCAAATTTGATGTTTATCTGTTTACCGTCAGTGCATCCAAGATGATGTTGACTTCAGTGGAACACAAACAAAGACTTTTTAACTCTTAGTCTGTCAGTCATATAATGCAAATGGCAACACAATGCTCCACACCTCAGAGTAAAAAAAAAAACATACACAGACAAAACCAAATAAAACTGCTGACGATACACTGAGGTGTTAAGACACCTGAACAAAACGATCGGTCTGTATTAAAATCGAAGCAGTATTTATAGAATATTTTCCTCTTAATACACCACAATCTCTGACTGTCCTGAACTCCCTGACAACATCTAAAGCACAGAGATCTATAGATGCCTCATTAGTGACTGTTTTTATGGGCCACAATTCACAATGAACTATATCTATGTGTATATATCTATGTGGCAGAGTACATTGACGCGTCAAGTGGCAGATGTTAAGAAGTAAACAATTATAAAAATACTGTTCAGTTTTTTGGACAGACATCTCAATGTATCGTCACAAGCCATAGGGTTTAATTTAGTTTTATCTTTTGACTCTCAGAGCTTTGGAACTTTAGCCATTGACCATTATATGAATGATAGACTGCTACAGTTTGAGTTAAAAATCTGTGTTTGTGTTCTACTGAAGAAACACAGTCACCTACATCTTAGATGCCCTGGGGGTAAGCAGATAAACATCAAATTTATATTTATATCCCTTCATTCATCCCTTTGATAAACTGCATAGAAAAGACGCACCTTGAGCAGAAAGTGCTCAGAAAACAAACCTGAATAAACAGCTTACCCAGAAATGAGAATTCTGTAATCATTTATTGTGTGAACCCAAACCTGACTTTCTTCAGTGGAAAAACATTTTTCTTTATATTCAGTGAAAGTCATAAATGTTTTGGCTGGCACAAGTGTGAGTCAATGTTGATAGACCTTTTTCATTTTGGAGTAAACTAACCTTTAAACCTTGTTCATAAATTTCCCTGAACATAAAGGAACTTCTGTAATCCAATTAAGTTAAGCAATTATGGCTCTTGTGAGATATAGTTCTTATGAGAATTTATTAATTGTTAAGTAACTGTCAAATTGCCCCAAATAAAGTTCTAAGTTTTTAAATTTATGAACATCTTTAAAAGCAGATAACATTTGAAGTCCTTCACAGAAAACTTAAAAGTTTCTTTTTAAACCCTTAAATCAGACTGCTTGCAGCTGTTATTTTCCTGATATAAGTTTATTATGCCTAGTAATCAAAAAATCAAAAGGGAAATAACATTCCCTCTGCTTTCATCACAACTCTTGACAGAATGACAAACCATATGAAGAGTTTCCTTAGTAAATCTGGAAAAACTAACTGTGGGTTTGAATTGCACTAGGAGAAATAAATTGTTTTTTAAACATTAAAAACCTCTTTTAGGCCTACAGAGAACCTCTCTCTACATAATAAAATACTGAACACCTTATGTAGACTATAGAGCAGCTGATTTGGGCCAAGGCAAAAAACATCAGCGTTGCTATGGATTGCAGGACACACCCCAGGAAGGGAGGAGAAAAAGAGAAATCCGACTGTCAAAACCTTCTTAAGGGATAATCCAGGCTGGCTGGCCACGGCCAACAGGGATAAACCGTAATTCCCTGCTCAGAATGTGAGCATGTGGTTCCATGAAAAGTGTAAGTTATTTTTTTAACCGATTAACCAAAAATATATATTTTTTAAGTGTGTATTTATGACTAATTAGACACACTGGGGATTGTTAGTCTCTGCTGAAATGCAAGTTCCCGGGGATCTGGAGCAGTAAGCAGATTGAAAAGAGAGGACATGCACCAACCCAAAGCATCAGTGGAAAAATTTAATTGGATCTGCACTATTAGGAAAAGACAGTTTTAGTCTGTGGAAATAATGAAAGAACACAAATGTGTATCTCAAGAAAAGGGAATGATTGTAAGAAAAAGAAAGAGAACAATAGCTTATTCTCTAATTGTTTGCTAGTGTCAAAAGACATAAATCAGCAGCAGGATGGATCTCCGTACAGGCTGTCTGGTACCAAACTTGTACACAAGGCCTTTGTGCACTCAAAGAAGAAACAAACCACAGGACATAAGATAAAAGTAGCTTCTAAATCAACCATTCATCTGCCAGAAAGGATATTTTGAGTAACTCTACCATTTCGTCATATTGTTTATGTACAATCTATAAATCAAAACATCACATTTGAAACCATCCTTCATCAGAATAGCCGAACTTATTTCTAGTTTGAGATCTGCAGAGCATCCATTTAGGTCAGTGAACCCAGGTGTTAATTAGCAGCTGTTATTTTCCTATTAAATGCAGTGCAAGGTAAACAGCACTCAGCTTCAGGAAGAATCCCACAGCCTTGGCAAGCCACACAACTCAGCACTTTTCTCCTCCAAGTAATCATTAGCACAATATAGTTGGAGAGAATGCTACACATGAGGAGGAGAGTCTGATATTTCCTCCCTTTTGTTCTGCTCACATTCACGTGGTTTGTCCTCCAATAATGTTCACTGCAGCTTTTCTGATATGTCAGCATCTGTTCACAAAGCTATGAAGTATCTTTTCAAGGCAAATTCATTTTTAATTTATAAATCACACCAAGAGGATACACGCCATTTTTTTCTTTAATCCAGTAAAGTGTAATTTTGACTGGATACAATAATTTAAGATTAGGTAGCTCAAACAGCAGCACCAAAGCCATTTGTTTGAACTACAAGAAACTATAAGCAAGATGGCCAAGTTTATGCTACAGAAATTAACAAACATGACAAGACCCAGCTGAGATCTGTACTAGCACACTGTAGTGTGTGTGTGAAAGTTTTTTAACCACTGCTGAAGTGTTTATGAGCCTTATGCTGGATGTATGGGGTAAATGAAGTTTACTGTAGGAGTTGAACCTATTCTGGGTGTTGTGTGCATAAGTAAATTATATATCTGTATGTAAGTGGGTTGCAGCATTCATCATATGTGCCAAGGTGGCCGCTTTTACAACTGAAATGAAAATCCAATTTAAATCCTATATTTAAAATGAGACAGCCAGCAGAATGCAGAATTGCAATTTAATTTGAATAAATTTGAATTCAAGTATTTGACATTTAATGTAACTTTTATTATTTATTTATGATAGAAAGGCTAAGTATTGAAATAAGGAAATCTTTTTTTCAGACGTTCTTTAGGAATTTGTAGGAACATAAGAAAAGCTCCTTCTTAAGTGCTGCTGACTCATACTTTGCCACTCCACTCACCTGCATGCATATGGCAAATACAATGGTGTCCACTCCTGGTCCTCCTGGGCAGCACTGTCTTCTGGCTTTTGTTGGGCCTCTGAGCTTTTTGGTCTTTCATTGATTGATTACAGTCAGCTGGGTTCCAGAGCATAAAAAATGGCTTCTGAGGCACAGGTACAGAGGCTGATTGATAGGAGGCAGCTAAAGCCTTCTAAAATCATGGCCCAAGAGGACCAAGACTGGACACCACCGACCTTTACCACAGATGAGATGTTCTGCTCTAGCCAGACACTAAAGCCTCTGCTCTATCTGGCCATTGCCTCTCCTGAACTGAGCAAAGCAAAACTAAACTAAATGCAGATCATGGCTGGCTGAATGGGAGGGTTTAGTGCCTGGCTGGGGATTGGGGCTTTGCTGGCTGAAGGATGACCATCCTCTGCATGTGGTGTACTCAAATGGGACTCCGTATATCTCATTGTGGGTGCTACAGCAGGCTCCAATCGGACCCACCGTTCATACCGCTATAGATGCTCCGGTGATGAGGGGACATCTCCTCTACGCCCGGCCTCTTCTGTGCCACCTCTCTGCCAGGGCTTCCAAACTTGCCATGCTGATGTCTCAACAACTCTGGACTCCCAGATATGACACGACTCTTCTGTAGGTGCTCCGGTGTCCCTGATAGAACCTGCTTGGGCTCTGGACTCCCACACACACTCCCCATGCTACCCCTGTGCTTCTGGAAAAGATCCGGGCTGCCAGGCGGCTGAGAAGACACCAGTACGTGTTTTGAGAACTGCTCTGGACTGCCTCGCTTGCCAAGTTTCTCTGGACTGAGACCCCTCAGACTTTTATGGTCCGGACTGGAGAAGGACCCGCAGCGAGACCGGCACACCTGGGGAAAGGTATGTGCTGCATACTCCTGGCTAGTGCTATGTCTTCGGCTTGCTTGTTCAAGACCCTTTGACTCCTCCCCTGAGCCTGGCTTATGTAGGTGGTCAGGACTGCCTCCAACCGGGCCACCCAACAGCTGCTGCTTATGTGTGAGATGGTCAGGGCTGTCGGTGCTGCCCGCGCTGGAGGTACTGCTCCCGTCACCCACATCCCTTAGTAGGCCAGGCCCAGGGCCACTAGCGTGAGACAGGCTGCTCTGACTATCAATTGAACTCCTGCAGCCAGCTGGTCCCCCGGTAACTGTTGACCCACCGGTACCTCCAGGGCCCTTCTCCTCATCCAACATGAGGCACAGCTCTCTCAGTTCAAGGTTCTCCCTTACCACTTCCTCCTGCCTCTGCTCCAGCTCTTTTAGCTTCTGCAGGTAAAGCGTCACCTCCTTACGCATGATCCCTGCGCTGTAGCGGCCCAAGCGCTGCCATTCCCTCGACACCTTTTTCCCTTTCTGCCGGTCGTCATCCAGAAAACAGCAGAGGTCCCGCAGCTCCTGGTTGTCTTCTTGCAGCTTCTGATTCACCTCCTGGAACAATCAAATCTATGACTCAACACTGATGTCTAAGCACAGCCAGTTTGACTGATGAAAGTGAAGTTAAACAAATGCTGGCATCAGTGCTGCACAACATAAAAAGCAGAGACAGCACAGGTTCCAGTTTTCAAGTTTTTTTATATATATATATATATATATATATATATATATATATATATATATATATATATATATATATATATATATATATATATAATAAATTAACATTTGAATTTTGAATATTAATTCAATATATAATGGTTGTAACTTGACTTGTCAGGTTCTACTATACATCTGGCTACAAACAATTATTTTATTAGATTTTTTCCCCATAAGACAAATGTTGCCATGTACTGTTCTATGACAAAATGGCATTTAAAATCGCCCTGGGGACCTTTAGCCCCATTTTACCTCATCATGAGCTATATGTGCCAAGAGCTACACATTAGAAAATGTGGACATGATAAGAAAAACTATATAAAGGCCTGTTTTGTTGAAAAGCTTTAACTTCTGCTTCTGTCAAGGCCATTGGACGATTCTAAAAATATATAAATAAAAAATATATAATTGTCTTTTGCTTGTTTGGAACCAAAAACGATGTGGTATTTATAATCAAAAGTGAACTAAGTGAAGAAGGGTTTATCCAGTCGTTATTCTATTTCGCCCACACCCTTTCACCTGAACACAGGCTCGCCTTACCTTCAGCCCCCGTATTTCATTGAGATGCTGCTGAAGCCTGCGGTTCACCTCTCGGATGAGATTGCTGTGGTCCACTATGACGCTCATCTTCTCAGCTTCGGCTCTGCGGAGCCGGCGAACCAGCTCCTCCTTACTCCATTTCAGAAGATCTTCGTCCGTAAGTTTGGAGAGGTCCTCTGAGGGACCTTCTGCGCTCTTGGATATGCTCGACTGCAGCTGAGGCTGGGTGGGCTTTTCCATTCTCCCGAGCAACTTACCGAAGTGCTAGGCTGTAATACAAATCGCCGACAAGCCGGTCAAATCCTTCGTTCGCACTTTCCCCGCAAATTCCCTCTTGTTAGGATCGAATTTTTGAGACTGCCATTTTAACGATAACTGTTCTGTCCATGCTGTCCCCTCTGAAGGTAGGGATGCAGCCCTAGTGTACCGGCGAATACTTCTCCTCCTTATGCACTTGCTGTACGGGTGGACCCTCTGTCTCTACGGCAGAGACTCGGTGTGTTTCCATCTGTCCGTCAGCATCCTGTCCAGCTCAGTGCGGTGCTGATCCCGCGCATGAAGAAGGCGCACGGCTGCTCGCTTCAGTGCGCAGGGTGCGTGACAGCAGCCTCTCAAATTGCTCGACTGGCTGAGTTGTGATTTTTCCCTCTCCCCTCTCTCTTTCGCTCTCTGTTCTTTCACACGCCCCCTTCTCTTGGAGATAGCTTACTTTTTGATATCGGGCGCCACCTGGTGGTGTTAAATCAAGCCTAAAGCTTTTTCAGGTAGTACGTGCATTTCTCAAAACAATTCGTAGAAACAGCAGCACACAGTGGATTATTTGCAAAAACCTGTAACTTCCTCAAAATCTTTAGTTCATCTAAAGTAAGCATTAGTAAGCGGCTAATTTATGTCAATGTACATATTATGACAACTAGCTGAACTAACACAACTGAATGGCATAAGTAATGAACTTATACCTTGATATTTTGTTAGTTAAGACTACTCAATACTGAACCGGTTTAATATATCTTGACATGATATATTCAACATGATATAAGCAACCGATGACGTAAAAAAATCAAACAATCGCATGAGTGAACAAAAGCATTCGCAACTTACCAAAATAATGAGAAATTGATTTTATGAGGTGCACACGTGAAGAAGTTGTTCTGAGAATTTCAATTCTAAGAAACTGAACTACATTTAAATACATTTAAATACATTTAAATACCAGACTGGAGTAATAACCCTAAAGGGGACTTTTAATTGTATTAAAATATCATTATTTGTGGTCTTGTGTTCTTTAAGTATTTACAATATAATATACTAATATAACTGATTAAAATGCTCTTTAATGCAGTGCACACTGGCAGGAACATTTTTTGAGTTCACAAAAATAAAAAAAAACTGTTTGGGATAATAGACAATATTATTCTGAAGATGTGTGTGGGTGGGTCAGTTTACAGAAAATAACACTGTTTTGGAAAACGAGTTGCTAATTTGAAGACAGGCTGTCATCTCAGATTGTTTAAATGAATTGGTTGAGCAAGAGGAGGCTCCCGTGGAAGGATGCTATCTTTTACCTCACTCAGGTTTTCTTACCTGTTAATAAATTGCATCTGCGCACATTTTAAACATCTATTTCTCTAAAAGTGAAAATGAAAGCAATTTAGAGATTTCACCTGAGCCGCTTCATGCTAGCTTCTGGTTTATGAAGGGATGTGTGGTGAGTGTGCTGAGCTGCTTCCACCAGAATTCTGCTTTGTTTTATGATTAGTGCTGGAGGAACTCTGCGTGGATCACTTTCAAGTGAATTACAGGCTCGTATCGGTTGAGCTCCTGTTCAGACTGCCGGTTTTATTTTGAATTAAAGTGCCAAATTATTAATGTGGAAATGTTCGACTTTTGTCCCTTCATTTATATAACTCCGGTGATTCCAGCTGACACCAGACATTAAGCAACCCCAAACTTTACCAGTTTAGTCAATTTAATAATGTCTCATTAGTCATTTAACTGACACTTTTATTCAAAGCAATTTGCAGTACGCTTATTGCTGGTGTTGCTGATGATGAAATGCTTTGCTCAAGGCCACAATGCTGATACTTAATAGATCAGTGCTGCTGGGTTTAAACACACAAAGGTAAGTCATTAAATATCTGTCGTAGTGCTTTATAATGCATCCCTGGTGTTCACAGTATATCCTTTAAAATTGTATGTAAAAAATCTGCTCTCTTTGCACATTGGTGTTTTGCGAAAACCTTTACTGTAATGTAGGTTAATTGTTTTCCTGCTGGTAGTTTACTGGGGCTGGGAGGGAGAGTTCTGTGAAGTGTTAAGGGGTGTGTCTAAAGGATAAGGAACTCACCATACACAAACAACCTGTCACACCGTTTTCATCTTGCAGTGCAATGGCGAGGACTCTGCTGTCTGCTTTGTGTCTCCTGGTTGGTCTTGTATGTTTCCCAAGTACAGAATGTTGGGAAGCACCCTGGTTCTGTCATGGACGTGAGTGTCCTGTGTACACTGTGGTACAACAGCATGAGGTAGGCAGACGATGTTTGTTTTGTCATTTGGAATATTTTAAATATGGTCTTATCTAAAATATATATATATATATATATATATATATATATATATATATATATATATATATATATGTCATTGTGTTAATAATACATAAAAGGGGTTTGAGGAGCGTAACTACGAAGTGAGCCATTGGATTACCACTGATGTTGCGAGCACCAGCGATAGTGATATAAAAGACGGATTTTGGAAACTGTATTATTTCAATCAAGGTCAAAACAGTGAGAGTAAGTAAGCTACACTTGTAACCAACAATAAGCTCTTATTTGGTAACAGAGAACTTACTAACCTTTCTTTATGTTAGTTTATTCAAATTGTACATTGTTAGTTCACAGTGCATAAACAGGCACAACTTTTGATTTAAAAGCATTTTAGTATAGATTAACATTTAGATTTAACATTACTACAATTTTACATTTAGATTAATAAATGCTTTAGAAGTATATTACCTAATGCTATCAGATGAAACCTGTTTGATTTTATTTTTTTGGAAACATTTCAGTATGCTATTAGCATTTCAATAAAGCCATTTTATACGTTGTGTATCACAATGTTACTTCGAAGGCAAGGAGATTCCTATGACCAGACCTGTGCTGGTCTCAGTAAAGGAAGCTGATGGTATGGGCGAAGAAAAGGTGTCTATTTCCGTCTTCCAGTCTGACACAGACATTCCTGAGCCCACTGATAATACCATCAGAAAAACAGTCATACCCGGCGGTACTGTCTACATCAGGTTAGTTATTTTAGGAAATATGACGGTCAAAAATGGTGTGTTTTTCATTTAAACATTCTCTCTTTGCTGGTCGTTACAGGTCATTTGGTGGTGTCGCGTCTAATAAAGATGCCTTGGAGAATGTCCATCAGCTTAGGGAGGACCTCAGAGCTGCAGGAAAGGAGTTTGTTGAAAACAGGTTTGATGCAGCTGGATATGATGCACCGTGGGATCTGATCAACAGGCACAATGAAGTTTGGGTTCGTGCACCCTGAGGACCTGAAGATACAGAAATTCTGATTATGTTACTCATTCCTGCGGTGTAACCTCTTTTTACTTTGAAGTTTTGAAGTATATCATATGACGAAATGATAATCTAGCGTCATGTTTCAGTCTTAACTGTTGGATTAATGTTTCATTTTGGGCATTACAAAAGTGGAAGTTCTTTGAAGTTGTTTGACAGGATTATAAACTGGTTTTAGGAATGTGGTGACTGTCATAGGTTCAGACGGGTTGCAGTAATATTTACTGAAATGTAATAGCTTTAACAATAAATCATTTGACTTCTTTTTTCAAAACATTCTTGTTCTTTTTGTATCATACATTCTATGTAAGTCATTCTATTTTTCAGTGTAAAACATTCTATAAAATGAATTCACCCACTTTTATGGACTGATCAAATTAAAACTGCATAAAAGTAGCGCATTTTAATAAGAAGAAGATATACAAGACCTAGAAAAGACACAGAAACTTGATTCACAAAATAGAGCAAGTTTCCAAAATACAAAGTTGGAGCAGGTTTAGAAATGATCTGAATGAGAATGTGATTTTAGGTAATCAGGTGTCAGCTTTTGTTCATGTGTGAGAATTTTCACCAGTTAAACTGGTCTAACTAGTGATCCAGATCTTCCCATAAGCTGTGAATTTGCTTAAATTAGCACAGAGCTCAGTGATAGATAGTAAGGGAATGTGAATCTTCCAGCTTGTGAGTATGAAACTTGTAGGAAAGCATGTGACTTCAGACAATGTTTTTGTGATTTGCAGCTTGGTGCTTATTCAGTGGCTTTAAAAATAGCTAAAATGGTGAGTTTTTTCGTAACATGGTTGTATGGCGCTGAATTGATAGGCCTGGAGCACTATGTGATTGTTTGTTGATGGGGGTTTCCCTCTTGTGTATAACATGGGAGTGTACTATAGCTGGGAGGAAAACTGGGTCAGCCCACCTGAGACGTTTTGTCATGGTGACGGATCTGGAGTCAGTTTAATTAGTCACATCTTCTCTGAGAGCCAGGAAATGTGATGAGGCTGCATTTTTCCAGTTCTGCAGTTCTGCACCACAATTCCTCCACAAAATGGGCCAGCAAGCTCACCTGAGAGAGAGAGAGTAAACTTTGTACTCTCTCTGCAAGCTCTCCCAGGCTGGTTAAATACCATACAGCAGTTAGAAAACCAACATTGAAAGAATTCTAAGGAATTATCTTATATTTGTTCATTTAATTTTTAAGACTCATAAAATTGTCGGAATGTGATGAAATACTGACCAATGAAAGCAAAACACACTCCCTTGTTTAATAACGACGTGCCAAGAGCCAAAGTTACGGTGATGTACACTAGGTGGCAGCACCGACATGTAATGTTTATCCTCTTCTACATCACATATGGCTTTAAATTAGTTTGTGCATCTCCATTTTTAATAAAAATGTCCTTACCCATTTGCTGTAGCTCTGAATATGCTCTTGTATCCAGAAGAACTTTGAGTTAGAAGAACGTGTGGGCAGTTCCTCACCAACAATGTCGGAACAAAACCCTCTACCCAGCATGCCTCAGCACTCACCATGGGAAGCTGGACACTCAGTGCCCCTCAACACACATTCGCAGTTTCCATGGTTACGTTTCTATAGCAAGAAGCCAGCCATGTTCGTCAAAAGCATAATTATGCTTCAATGAAGTCAGATCGGTAATAACCCTAAATGTGTTTTTATGAGTCATAGACAACTTGCCGTGACTACTTACTTATATAGTTGTATTTTTTATTTTTTTTTAATCAGTAGGCCTCAGGACTGCAGTTAATTTAACACGGAGTGCTTAGCAGGTCATATTAGGTTGTATGCTTGGAAATCAGCGCATATTCCGCTAGTGTTTGTGAAGGATAGGAGATGTTCAGCCATTCACAAGAACTGCGTAGTTATGATGTCTTGGAACAAACTAATTATCTCATTTATCGGCACATTTTTATTTTGAAATTTTGTCTGGGCTCGCATGTGCCACCATGGTGTCCAATAAAAGCCCGTCTGACTTGGCAGTTTATGTCAGCATATGTTTGCGGGCTTGTGAATTTTAATCTGCCCTGTTTTGGACGATGTTCTTGGTTTGGAAGCCCCAGCCAAAAGCCTGTTTGGACTGGCTCATGGGATTTAATCTTATCAGAGACTGGCCAGTTTCCTGAGAATATAGTTGGAGCTCTATGCTGTCAGATAAGGCAACGTAGGAATGCAAGAGCAGTTGTGAATTTTTAGAGAGTTTTAACCATGCAGAATGTTGATGCTTATGCCAGCCTTGTGATATGTGTGTCCATCTGTTGCGTGATCTGTCTGCTTTCGCTCAGTTTCGAGGTCCAAAACATCTTGTCAACTACTCTCTGCTTCTCCCATGAGTTGGTTTCATCTTTTTACATAACACACGATTAAAAATACAGCAACTTTTGGCAAAGAACAAAGTTTTTTTTTTTTTGGATTGCTGTTTCATATTAAAATGTCCCTCATGATTACCCCACACTGTTTATAATTGATGATGTGCTAAACACAAGGACAGCAAACCACAAAGAGAGCTGAAACTCACAACTGTCACTGAAGCTTGGATGCTGAGAGCAGCAAATTTCAACTAAAGTTTGGCCCCAACGGATTTGCAATTAATTATTTTTTAACAGTCACTTCTGCATACATAATGGTAGGCCAATGATGTATGGAGTATACATTACATATCTTGCTCACCAGTGAATCTGCTGTAGTAAATGGGTGCCGTCAGAATGAGAGTCTAAATAACCCATAAGAACATCACAAGTAATCCACATGATTCTAGTCCATCAATTAACGTTTTGTGGGCAAGTAATGCTATTTTCCAACTCTGTTCTGATGAACAAACAAATTCATATATATATATATATATATATATATATATATATATAGCTTTGATAAACGTTTTAGCAAAATATACTTTTTGTGTGAACTATTCCCTTTATGTCTAAAAATGTGCACTAATTCTAGGTCACTAATCAAATGGGCATGTTTGTGACGCTGTTTATGTGAATTGTTCATCTGGTCACATTCTTGCTTCTTGCAAGTGGTGTCAGTTGTTTGTGATAAAGTGATCACTAGGCTCACACTTTCTCCATTACAGTGCTTAAGAGGAAGTGCTGTTATGTCTGTTGCGCTCCTGCAACGTAAAGGATGTGTTCATGCAGGACAGAAGAGCTCATAGCAACCCTTAGATCTCCTGAGGTCCAGCTTTAAATCTTTTTACATTTTGTGTCTCCTCCCCTCAGCTTGATCTCTCAGCAAGTTCGGGAAGCCACTCCCATTTGTGAATCTCAGAGTGTGGGGTAATGAATTATAGATTTGTGTTTTCCAAAAAGAATGTTGGGGGGTTTTTTGTAACTTTTTTTTTTGCTTTTTGTCGTAAGCACTCAGCTTTCATTAAAATTTAAGAATCATGTCTTTGCTTGGCTTGAACCTAAAATGTTGAGAGGCTTTGTTACAATACAAGAGCATTGAAATGCCAGTCACACTTAGAGTTTGACTTTGTTCGTTAAATTATGTTTGAATCATAAATATCTTATCTGCAGAATATTCCCCAAATGTGCTGTACTTTAGTTGTTCATAGCGATAATTTTTTTGCTATTTCTATCTACTCTCTAAGTTTATATCGTAGTATGTAAAGATTCATGGTCGCACTTCATTTAAAGTCTAGTTATTGCTATTAATAGGTTTTGCCTTAAACTCCCAAGTACTGTTTAATAATGTATTTCTTAAACTGATGTATTGGATAGTGATGTAGAATATAGTCACTCAGAATAAGTGATTTTTAACTACTAAAAATAGCCTATATGCTAGTAGTCTGCATGCTAATAAGCAGTTAAAAGTGAGAATTGGTTCCATGCACACTTTAAAATACAGGTGTTTTCAAATTGTTCTTTACAGAGATGCCATAGAAGAACCTTCTATAAAAAAACACTTTTGTGAAACAAATGTTAAAGGTTCTCCTTGGAACCATTTAGACAAAAAGATTCTTCTATGAAAAAGTTATTGTTAAGCAAATTGAATTAATATCTGAACAATATCTGAGACCACAAAAAAAGATTCAAGTGGTTTAGAAGAGACTGTTTTCACAAATCACGAATCCCCTTTGCGTTTGCAAGTTATTTTTGTCATCTGGAGAACAGAGAAGATTCTTTGTCTTATGACATTCTGAATCAGTTTGGCTGTTATTCTGTTATTCTGACACCACCATCTGTGTGCAGCTGAAAAACCCAGATCACTTAGACAAAACAATACTTACAACATCAGAACATCTCCGAATTGTTTCACCCTAAGCTAAACGTGTTGGAGACATGGCCATGTGAATGCTTGCTGTCTTGTGTTCAAGCAAAAACTGCATTTTAACCGTCACCTCAGAAGGCCTGTGCACAAGCAGCGTTTACTGTGACACATTATTATTTGTGACTGCACACTGAGTTTGCATGCATTACAAACAGACCTTGTACGATGGCCCATTTCTCTTTCTCGCTCTCTTTTTCTTTCCACCCAATGCAACGCCAAAGTACAGTGATTTTCTTAGAGGACAGAGGACTGTCCAAACACATGAATAGTCATTGTCTGCCTGCAGGGCCTCTACTTGTCCAGTCAGGTTTGGTGTGTAGAGAAAAGTGGCAGTGGTGGAAGAGAGGTATTCTTTGAATTTATCAGCACCCGGCTTTGCTAGTCCTTCTGATTGGTAGGGCTGTATCTTAAGACCAGAGTCTTAAAAAAATCCACAACCAATTTTAAAGTGGAGTAGCATTTTATTATATTGTACTGATGCACTTGTGCGAGCCTTGCATTTCAAGTTTCTGGCCAATTTTGGCTGATGCACGCATGTTTTTAAATTTTGCATTTTCAAATTGCACAAACCTAGAAAGGCACCTCAAAGTTTATTCATGTTGCATAATTCAGTAACTAATGCTGATAAATTGAATCCTATTGTAAAGTTACCACATAATCAAATGTGTGGTGTATTATATCCTGAAAAAATGTTATTAAAATGATATTAATTTGCATTATGCTATCTTAAAGATGTGACATCCTTGCAGCCATTTTTGAAAACCATCTTCGTATTTTTTTGTCAGATAATGCAAGGTTCTGCAGTGAGGTTATTTCCAGCAGCAGGGATTAAATGATGAGTTTTCTCATAGTGTGACTTGGTTAAGGATTAGAGAGACTTTGGGACAAATGTCAGAAGACTCCAGACTCCAGCTTCCAGTATCCACCTGGCTCCATCACCACTAACAGCCATGCTGAGGCTATGAAAGCTGTGCTCCAGTGTGCCACTTTTATTAAAGACTTATGATAGATTGGATTGGTTAATACTGGGATTTCAGATTTGTCGCTGAGTAAACAAAACACAGTAAACCTATGTAGCCAGTCTGGTAACAGGAGGCTTGCTATGATTCAAACCACCTCCTGACAGCTGTCAATGAATTTTTAATGGCTGTACAGCTGAAACATATATAATTGGTGACTGAATATGAATATTTAATAGACTGATAGATTGTAAGCATTATATAATTTCTATATAAATTGCACAAAGAACTGATAGCACTGTATGAATTGTAAACACATATGGTGCATGATTATTGTGAATGTTTCTCTGTGTGCATGTGATTGTTACATTAGGCAATACAATATTACATATGCTTATTTATTTTTTATTTTTTAACATAGCAGAATAAGAGATTAATAATTCTTTGAAAATTTTGACTAGATCAGCACAAATGTTACGTGTGGACCAGGTTATCCCTCTAGGTTTCTCTGAACTTTTAGTGTGACACGAGGAGGATGCTGGCCAAACATGCAATAACATAAACCTATTGTGCAGATTGAATATTGCAGGCATATTAAGATTGTCATTCATTACTTCCCCCAGGATTTTATAACAGCAGTTATTGTAATACACATAAACATTTAGATGAACATAGTGTTTCTGTGAATGTTTATTCCTATTTCAGGAATTCTCTTTAGGCGAGTGCTTTGTGTTTTTTTAAGAGCGTATGAAATTGAGTAATAAGGATATGGGTTTGTGTGATAGACTGAATACACTGTTGCGTAACATTTTCTGTTCTTTTTTGTATATGTTTGGTTGTTATTTAAAAAAAATGGACCATTACTTGTTCCTATGAGAAAGCAATTATGGACGCTGTGTACTGTTGTGTTTTACTGTTAACAAAGGACTAAAGTTAGTTTTTAAATTATTTTAATATATTTTTTCATTTATTGGGTGCATTTTTATAATGAATTTATGCCTAAGCAAAAGTATGTTGTAAGGTATTTTTTAATTTATTAGTTTAAATAATTCCATAAACACAAAAAGTGTTCGAAGAGTTCTATACGACTTAGCTTTAAAGTGAAGTGGGAAAATATTGTTGGCTCAGTATAAAAACAATAAGAAAAATGTGCGTTGGCAACTGAGACTTCTTGTATGTTCATAATTTTTTCAAATGACATCAAAAGCATGGAAACACAGGATCAGACTCTTCAATTATAAATCCCATCCTTTTTGATGTGCTATATCTGAGGTGCTGTACCTCGCTGTAATTTATAATAGTAGATTCGTTCTTCCTCTCCTTCAGGGCTTTTTGTCCTCTTTCTGAACCTAGGGCAAAGTTTAAGTGGCCACAAGTGTCTCAATCTGCCTGCTACAAGATATAATGATAAAAAATATAGAACATTTAAAAAAATCAATATAGCACAGGTTTGTGTGTAAAGCAGAAGTCACATGAGATTAGTATCATCAGCCTATTAACTGAACTTTCTGTGAACAGTAAAAAAAACAAAAACAATTTAGATATTGGAAATGAGTCACTCAGCGATTATCAGGAGTATATGTGTAGATATGTCGTCATAAAATGTGGTAATGCATTGATTTTGCTCTCAGTGTTCTATACAGAATCGTTCATGTGCTGGTCAGTATTGCATTTCCCAGAGAAACAGGTCACCTATTCGACTCTAGCAAGTGACATCACCCCTGTGCATTTCCCTTACCTTTCTATTTCCATCTGTCTGTCCTACTTGTCTTTCCTCCGGGTGAACTGTCTAATTGAGAGCCGTCAAGGGGCAGCTCCCCCAACCATCCCTTTTTCGTCTGGTGGGCAAATGCGGGTTTCTGTTCCTGCTAGTCCTCTACCACCCATTGTCTGTCCTTGGCTTGACTTTGGTCAGAGGTAACGTATCCTTTCCTAATATAGAGAAACCAAAGACAATAAGACACTCTTAGAATAGAGCCTGGATTGTGGAGTCCCCGCGGACGAGTGTCTGTGCTGGTTTGTGGAAAAGCACTTCAGTGCAGTAGTCCTATACTCCTCTCCATATCTCCAATAACTCTTGTGTGTAACTTTGTCCGTGTTCTTATAAAATGTGTGGCTTCTAGCTCTATGAATTAAAAGTGTACAGTGAAACTATTATCTGCTGTTGTAATGACAAGTTGCTTGTACAGCTTGTATAATATTGTAAAGCTCAAAAAAGCAGTAAATTAATCACTTGAATGAATCAATCAATCGGTTCAAAAACAGTGAGATTCCTTAGTATGACAGCAGTCTGTGTTTTTAAATCTGGCTGTGTTTGCTTTTAGCCAATCCCTTACATGATATTTCATGAAGCTTTTACTGTACTGTTATTTTAATGACTCTCTGTCAATGCTAAATAAATTCATAGAAAAATATATAAAAAATATACCTTGCTTTTGAAAAACGAACATATGCAGTAAGAGGTCAGACAGAGGCTTTTATAAAGCTGGTCTCCTTTTTGGCAATTTGTAATGGATAATGTGGAACTATAATTATCTTCTGCCATTATTATTATTTTGTTATTTTATAATTATTATTTATTTTAATACATTACTGAATGTTATTCCTTTATCTTTTTCTGTTAAAAAAAAGTACTAATTTCCAATCATGTAAATTACTGACCCCAAACTTTAAAACAGTAGTGTATGTTTGAATGCTTACAAGACACTTGTACATTTATAAAAAAAACAAAAACAACATATAAAAAAACAATATGAAATTCAGACTATGATTAATCATTCTTTCGTTCTTTCTTTCTGCAGAAGTTCAATAATAGGCCTTCTCTGGTAGCTCTGTCCATTCGTATTGACATTGTGAATGATGTGTGTGTCAATAGGTGTCTTTTGTCCTCCACTGGGGAGACTGGCATGAGTTACAGTAATCACCACAGATCTTTGACGTGATGAGGGAATTGATAACTTGGCCTGTGGAAAATGCAGGCTTGTTTAAAAGAAAAGAAGGGCTCCTTTTCGGAAACAGAATACTTTAATGCACTCTTGGAGAAAAAGAATTGTAAATAAACTTGACAGTGAAAACTTGAAGTGGTTTGGCTGATGATGAGAGGATTTAGATGACAGCGTTTGAGATTGAACTGGGGAGGATAGGGCTGAAACAGGATTCTCGATTAGGGCTATTAAGCTCAAGTTTAACAGAGATGAGAGCTGTTTTAAGAGCGGTGTGGATTGGGTAATATTGATCATTTTGGAAACATTGAAATGCATCACTGGCTAATTGCTAAAGCTTTGATTACGTGTGCCTCTGTGAACGGATGGTTTTATGGTTAATTTACAGAAAAACTGGACACGTATATAATGTGTGCATGTTTGAAATGAAGCATGTGAGGTGAGACAGAGGAAGGATGAATATGGTATATAACAGGAGGACTGAGTCGACGAGAAAGCGCCAGAGAGAAAAAGAGAGAATAATCCCTCAAAGCCCAGGAGGATTAAGCATCCAGAGAGCATCACACCATATTACAGAGAGATGTTTTTAACCTCAGGTCAACTACCCAGAAACCACCTCTCACTAATTTCAGCGCAGTGGGAGGAGAGAAAAGGGTGTCAATTTCTGAACAAGTGCAAATAGCTGCAGTAGATTAGCTTTAAGAAAGAAGAAACAGACACAGACAATATTCCTGGCTGTTCATTAAAAATGATTTCCTCAGATTCATTTTCATTCTCGGTTTGAAGTTCTTTTGAATTTTGTTGTGCTTATATTTTGATAGATGTTTTATATTTATTTTCTAGCTCATCCACAGTTGAACAATTGCTTGTGTAGGTTAATGTATAGATTTGGCCCTGATATTGCGGATCTTTGTTGATACTTTCTCAGCCATGATAACACTGCACACCTGGTCCTCAACTGTGCGCACCTGGTTCTGGTCTAGTTAGCTCCTCATTAACCCTGTATATGTATACCCTTGTGTTTATCTCTTGTTTTTGATCTGCATGTTGTTGTTATGGTATTGGTTGGTGGATGTTTTAATATTATGCTATACCTTATTTTATAATAAACTTACTTAAATTATAAATGTAAAAGAAAAATGGGAATGTTGAAAAAGCTGAATATTACTCAGAATGTCACTATGTCAGAATATCAGTTTTCTTTTATGAACCAAAAGTCAATTCCTCCACTGGGCATCAGATCAGAGGGAGGTGCTTCCCGCTTACCTTTGCAGGCAACTTTCATCTTTCTCAATCAGAAACTGCCGTTAGCTAAGATAGAATTTAAGATGAATGCGATCGTGGTGTATCATAAGTATAAGTCTATTACATAATGCGAATTGTAAAGACACAGATGAAGCAATCTGTAACTGGTTATATCAAAGGATGGGCCATCAAACGACATCAAAGATAAACAGAAATGGACACTTTCTGGGGACATCATAGTGGAAATCAATAAAATTGATTTGAAGCATTTGTTCTTTTAAATGCCAAAGCAAAAACGTTAGAAGAGTGAACATCAAGGTGGGAGATTGCTGAATTAAATAGTTGAGTTTTCACACAGTTGCTTGATTCGCCCATGTATGTATTTTAATAATGAATGAATGAATTGACTGGAAACACTGTTAGATGATAGAATTATGTCTAAGAGAAGAGACAGAGTGTCTTCCGTGAAGATGCTTTGCTAATTTATATCTATGACCTTTTTTCTGTGTCCTTGATGCAATCAGAGCACCTCTGTGTGTCCTTGATTAAAATGACCTGCTCTCAGACAAAGCCTTTGCTTGAGTGTATAAATATCTAGCAGAGGAGAGTAAGGTGCCATACAAATTGGAATTTTGACCACCCAGCTGGAAGAGTACGCTAATAATCTCTTTGTTTGCAGTTATGTGGATGCCACATCATTTTTAATTCAAACCTTCTCTAAATTATGCCTCTGGTTTCTCTAAATCCTAGTGTGTCACTTTGGGCTTGATCAGTCATGTGTGGTTCCTTTTCAACCAGATCTCTTTCATCCTGGGAAGCACAACCTGTTCCACTGCTTCGTTTGGTGCCGATGGACATATGTGTTGAAGACCACCCAATAAAATCAAATCACAAATGACAACAAGAATGATGGCAATACTTAAATTATTTATTGCCATCAAATCCATTAGTATTATTGTTGTTATACTAAATAATTGAATAGCCTACCTTTAAATCAATTGTTATTGTCACTGTAACATGAAATATGGATCAATTCAGTTTTATGCTTGACTTATTATTATTATTATTATTATTTATTCAAGTCAATTGAACTCCAGTTGCTACAGTAGAAATGACCGAATTGACATAATTTGCTGCTAGCAGAGTTTTTTACGGTGAAGCAAAGCCAAATCCTGACCTGAAGCCTGCGAGTGAACTGTTAAATGGATTTATAACATCACTTGATATATTTCGCCAAAGTGAGAGCAGAGAAATGATTAAAGGCATTAATAATGTTGACTTCTAATGTATGTTACCATCTGACTATGAGGACAGAGAGTCTTTTATTTAAAAACTTTTGGAAAGAGAGAAAATTTCAGAATTTTCAGTAAAATTAGTGCTTTAAGTGACATTGTATATTAAAACGCTTATTTGTAAATAAATTGAATTAATTTAAAATAAATAAGAAAAGAGGTGAGAGGAAAAGAATGAGATGTCACCTACTGGAGGAATGACAAAATGCGTATGTGAAAACCTAAAACCTTTCATATCAGATACCTGTTACCAACTTCAAAAAGCTACGCTCAAAACAGTTTGCATCATTTAGTATGTGTCCTGTTTCCATTCTTCCATCACATTGTAGATATGCCGTTAAGTATGTGTCTGTGTTTGAGACACTGCACAAAACATCTACGCTCATCTGTTTCCTATTTTAACCTCATTTCACCAGGCCTGCTTTGTTCTTCTGTTACTCTCCATTTCACGCTATATACATATTTTAACATCCTCTGTAACTTCAACATTTCTTTGCTTTCTCTTTCTACCCAACTAATGGTGAAAGTACTATTAACTGCTATTAACCATTTATTCCATTCCCAAATTTATTTGGATTATTATTCAAGATTTGCCCTTCAAGATTTGGACAAGATTATTTCTTCTTAAAAAAGATTTGGCGAAATGTATAATTATGTCACTTGTTCACCAATAGATCCTCTCAGAATTAAATGTCTGTTATAAAAAAAACCCATTAAGACTTTTTTTAAACTTCTTTCCATACCCCCAAAAGAAATGGTACTACATAATGTATGTGCAGATCAAACACTCTTTGTGAAGTCAGAAGCAACAGTTAAAACGCCTCAGTGATTGATTTGTCTCTTTCAAGCACATAGCTTTTCACCTCACAAGACTGATGGATTGGAGTTGTGTGGATTTTGGTAACTCTCCTTTCCGACAACTTACTGTATTTACTGCAGAGCATCCACTGGTGTTGTAATGTTAAATTTCACAAAATCTGTTCTACCAAAGACGCAAACTCACCTACATCTTGTACTAACTAAGAGTGAGTTAATATTAAGCAAAGTTTTAATTTCTGAGTGGACTATTCCCTTAAGCAGCAGGAAACTGATCATTTCTGGATTAGTTCATGAGAGCTAACTCAGACACCGCGCTGTTTAAAACAATTAAGTGTATGACCATCAGTCAAAGGGTTTTCCACCAAAGGCATTATAGTCAAGGTTGACAAGAGCAGATGACTTGAAACGTATCATCACGGTGAGTCACTCATGTCATTATGGAAATTCACCTAAGGCATCTAACGTTCCACATGAAACACATGTGATATTTACATAGTGATTCTGCCTGCTGCATTCGAACCTTTTTAAATGCATATTAAAGAACCAACCGTAGTGATCAAAGGCGCTGAAAAAAAAAAATCTTTTATTGGTAAACAATTACTACACAGATGGGTATGGAACATCAAGACAATATGAGGCTAATAGCACATCAAAAGACAAACTGAATTACATACAGATTCATAGCAGAGAGAAAGAGAGACGGGGAGAGATACAGGTGAAGCACAGATCACAAGCTATAGATGAAAGCTGAAGGGGGGCTAGAAAGGGACCGATGTCACACGGGCTTGGTAAACAGTGGCTAAAAAGCTTACACTACCTTGTTTTTAATCAACCATCCTGTTTAAATGTTAGGTAAAATAACCAAACGATATTTTCATACTTTACCCATCTGACCGAGGCCTCTTTGCTGATGCAAACAGATTGAAAAATCCCATCGCAACAGCTAACTCATCATTCGGCATGTCCCACTGGAGAATCTGAGACTATAAAGTCTTGGGTTATGGACAGAGATTACACCCAATCTGTCAGTATGTGCCCACTGCAACGTGGTCCAGTTTAATCCAATAGGCCCATCGCCCACTCTTTGCTTCTCTCCATAAAAAGTGCATTGTTGTCCTAGCAGTGGCATTAGGCACGCAAGCCATGCGGTCAGTGGGAGCCGACCCAGCTGCTGACACAGTGCTGGCTGGAACAGTGCTCTGTATTTGACGAAGGGAACGCAGAGCACCGAGCGGCTCTATCCCTGCAGTGTTTAACATTTTTTTAGGGAGGGGAAAAATCTTTCTGCTGTAAAGTATTTAAAAAGCAATAGCTACAAGATCTGCAGCAGGTGTTCTGGCGCATGATGAGAAAATACTGATCATGCGCGTGGAACTGGTGGAATAGCTCAAGAAGGTATAAGGGAGTCTGAGGCAAGCTGAAACACATTTTACAGAGGATATTTAATAATTTATATAATATTGAATCATATAGCTTCTTTTGTGTGTGTAGACACATGCTGTACCTTAAAATAAAAATATAAATAGCTATTATTTCCTCTAATATTTATTATCCTATTATTACTAAATGATGATAATGAACGTCCTCGTATAGAGTCAAGCCAAAATCTATTCAGACACCTTTTTATCAGTCCTCGCATTACGATTTATTTACTATGGTTTAGAAAATGCTAATAAAATTAACAAGAACTTTGAATTAAAATGTGTCAGAACAAATTTATCTTGATAATGTCAAATAAAGGCAAGTCTATAGGTATGCTAGCGTGGTTTTATTTTAACTCAACAGCTGTAAATATATTAGTATATTTACATATTAGTAGCATCAGCATCAATCGATATGTATCTTTTTTTGAGAACAGAATTTCCCCCAAAAAATTAAGATATGTCGTTATTATTATTAGTAGTAGTATTATTATGCAAAGGACCCCGCCATACCAAATTATTGGAGAAAACAAATATTTTGAACATAAAACCTTATAAGGTTATAAAACTTTATGGTTATATAACTACAGCCTATTTGGGGCGCATGTCAATGAAATAACATTTTTGAATAATCTTAGTTTTAACAGTAACTCAAATGTGAATGCGGCGTAAACCAGCAAAATGCTACCAATAGAGGGTGGCGATGAGCAGAGGGTTTTGTTTGCGGTAAATCTGACTATAGCTCCTCCTTTAAGCCCACCAACTGCCCCTCGTTCCAGCCCACCTATCTTTCTCTCTCTTTCTCTCTCAGTGCATGGACTTCATCCTAGGTAGTGCACCATTAGAACAGCTGCGTTCCAGTTTCTCCGTCTCTCTCTCTCTCTCTCTCTCTCTCTCTCTCTCTCTCTCTCTCTCTCTCTTTCTGACTGCGTTCACTTCCTTACTTTCAATCCTCCCTCCCTCCCTCTCGCGCTCTCTCCTCCTCTACATCCTCGATCTCTCAGCAGCAGCAGTTTGTGTCCTGAGAGAACTGGCACCAAACTGACGCATCCATGGGGCGCGCGCAGCATCTTTATTTCACCACACTACAATTTGAAGTCATATAGGGGGAAATATTCGAGTCAACGCAGCAAACACACTAGAGCCGTTCGGCGTCTCATCTTCCGGCTTAAAACTCTCAGTCGCACCGTATCTGTTTGCGTTTGTGACATTTGTAGCTGTGTTGAGCTGCGGTGATGGATGGGGACGCGTGCGTTCGCGTGTGGACTCGACCGCTGCAAGTGATGCTCCAGCAGAAGAAGATCAAAGCGCGGAGGAAAAAGCGCAAGGAGTTGTTCGGAGGACAGATGTGCTTCATGGGGCTGCTGCTGGTGGCGGTGTCCGGCTTGTCCAGTTTGGCCGAGAATTCCGGTGAGTTTCGGTTCAGGATTTGTCAGGAATGCGTGTTTGTGAAGGCGGAGGGGGGTAATGGAAAGTTTTACGGGAGAATCATACTCGCACTCTGAAACTGTTTTAGTTAGAGAACCGTATCGCGTTACTGCGCTGAGTTAAAGGGAAACGTGCACAATCGCACTCTGAGCTCTTCGGCGATGTATAATGGTCCTCTAAAATTGTTAAACTTTACAGAACTTCGCACTGTTTAGAGATTAATATAGACTAACCGCTTCAGTGATGTGCTCTCAGTTATTTAAATAATCCTAATCGCATAATTAACCGTTTCTGTGTAGGCTACTATCACTGTAAACTGTTCAGAGAGCAAAACGTAACTGTTAGAGAACTGTATTAACTGTTGCAGACAGCTGTTTTACACCTAAGATTGTTAACTATTATTATTATTATTGTTGTTGTTATAAAAATCTATGCTCAAACTGTTAAGCATTTCGAGGAAAGTAGTGCTACCCTTTTAAGTGGACCATAGTACTCTGCATTTAACCATTGCAGAGAACAGTACATAAACTGTTAATCACTTTAACAAACATGCTAACACTATTAACTATTTCAGAGAGGCGTATTTGAGACTGGTACATTAAAGAACCATACATACAATATTAACTGCTTCAGTAAACCATAATAACGATAGAACTTAACCGTTTAAGCGAACCCTACTCTAATAACTGTTGCAGACATCAATACTTATATTACCATTACTTATTGGTGTACTTACGTCTGCTAACTGTTTTAAAGCACCTTACTCAAATTTAACCGTTTTGGAGAACCATACTAATGCTCTAAGTAGTTTTTGAGAACTGGTAACCATTTAAGTGAACTAATTAACTATTGTAGACAGTATTAGAGAGGTGTACACGCGAGCCATAATCACAGTATAAACTGTTACAGAAAATCATACTGTCACTATAAACTGTTTAAGACAGCCATATACTAACAATGAAATCAGAGACATGTACTCCCAATATTTATGGTTTTAGAGAATCAAACTCACACTGTTAACTGTTTCATTTCACCATGACTTAAATTTATTTTCATTAAAACTATTATTTTGTTAGTGTTACTGATGGCGTCGATGCAGTGAGTGGTTTGCGCTGAACTTCTGTCTTTGGTAATAGTAATAGTTGCAAGGCAGTTGTCCCCTTCAGTGCCAAAAAAGTTTGTGTTCTGACCCATAATGCATCTATTGTAGTAGTGAAAGAGTTAAAACTAAATATAATTGTTAACTAACAAAGGGTTCACTGATGATCAAAATCGAATTATGTGGATCATTCATTCGTTAAAACCTGAGCAAGGGCGATGTGGCAGGTGCTCTCTCAGTGACAGTAACATCGTCTGTACATATTTTCTGAGGCTAACATGTTAAAATCACTATCTCATTCATGTTTATGTTATAACGGTCTGGGGCTTACATGAAGCACATTAGCACGGAGGCTTTTCTTATCATTTGTCCGCTCCCTCATCCATGATACCATGCCATCTGAATCCATCTACATACAATACACTCCATCTGGCTGTTTGTATCTTTGCAACTCAGCGCGAAAGTAATGATCTTTATAATAATCGTACTTTTAAATGTATCTCCCTAAAAGCCATTCAGCGCTTGTGCATCTGTCGTAGCATCCTGACATCGTACAAAACAAAAGATGTTTTCGTATAATGCTCTGCATGTTCACTTAAGGGCACTGTATTTGTAGATAATCTTGTTGTATAACAGAATTTCCACAACTGTACATTGAATTACGGCTGTTGGATGTAATGGATAGAGAATTTCATTTACATATACGATGGTTTAATACAGAGGAAGATGCTCTCTTGCAAATGCCAGGAGGGAAAGCAAATAAAGGGAAGATGAGAAAGCAAAGAGGTGGATTTGGAGGGAGGAATAGGGAATTATGAAGGCAGGGAGAGCTGTGCCGAGAACCTGCCAGCCAGCACAGACACTGATATGAAGTGACTGCTCTGTCAGTTGCTTACTGGCTCTGACAGACATGCTGCCTGCATCTGGGCCAGCAAGTCAGGCCTCTGAGCTTCTTTATTGTTTTCTGAGATTATTTATTTGTCCTTTATTTTCAGCATTTCTCTTGTCCCCCATTTTGTTTCTCTCTTGCTCTGTTTCTCACTACATTCATCTCTCTTTTGCACTGTTTGGATAGGATTAGTCCTTCAAACGGCTGGAGTAAAATTATTAACAGAGGACATTTGTGATGTCATGTACTGATTTGGACAGGATTTGGATCTCGATAGCTTTTTTTTTTTTTTTTTTTTTTTTTTTTTTGCATTTCTTTCATTTGCCCAGAAAAAGTAAAAAAAAAAAAATCCATGACGAAGGTGCGTCTGGTAGTGCTGTAGCTCTAGTTACGATATTAAACAAATATATATCGTATAGATAATAATTATTTCGAGGAAAGTATATGTACTGCAGTTTCACATTCCTTGTGAGCCCACATGCTTTCAGGTACCTCGCGTTCATGCGTGGAATGCTCTTATCTGGAAGACAGACAGAGAATGAAAGTATAAAACAGAGCATAATGGACAGTGTCCAGTGGATCTTCCCTATTGTCTTGGATTATTTTGGACAATACTAGAAAGTGGCTTGGCATGTTTTTGTTCAAATTTCGTAACTGGTTTAAAAAATGCACAGCACTGGATAAACCTGATGTCTTTAAGATCAATAGTTTTCCTCAGTTGCAGTCCCAGTTTCTGGCTGTTGTATAATGTTTATGACCCCTTATTCATTTATGCTGTTTTTGGAAACATATTGATCAAAGCTAGAAATTTGTATCTTTGTCCCTGTAGTTTTTTATTAGTATTTTTTTTTAAAGAAAGACAGCACAACAAAAATATTTTATAAAAAATGCTAGGGTATATATTTTAAGACAATACAACTACTGTCTAAAGCTAAATGTATACACATAAAAATAAGAGATCTGTACTTGCTTCAGTATTTTAGGTGATTCAGTCATTCACTTGCATATCCTTGGCATTGTTTTTTTCAATCCTTCTGTCACCTGCAACATGGAACTATGGACAGTAGGACACCTGAAAATACTCTGGTTCTCAGCAGAATAGTTATGTTCAAATGAATGAAAGCTGTTGCAGCATGATAGACTGTCCACAGGTGTCTTTACATGTATAGAGAATGCAGGACTTCAGTACAGCATTAATCTAATCTGTGCCCAAAAGGTAATCTTTTTTTTTTCTCTTACTTTTATTTTTTTATGTGAATCAGAGCTCAATTAGTCCTACACGTTTTAGTTACCCTACCAAGTAAGTATTGTCTCTAAATTTTGCAATCATTGATCATTTCAAACTTAATCATTATTTTTCTCTGATGTATTGTATGAGCAAATTTAGTTTCAGATGGCTGACATACACAAGACACTGCAAGAATGACTTGCGTCAGTAGGAATAAGTTGGAAATAATATGCAAATAACATTGTTCTCCATTAAAAATGTATTTATGAAATATTGCACATGTTATATGTTATAAAAACTATAAAATACTATAAAAACTGATTTATTGTGAAAGTAGTATATATATTATATATATATATATATATATATATATATATATATATATATATATATATATATATATATATATATATATATTTTCTACCATGAAAATACTGGTATGTCAAATACTAATTGTATCCACTGTCCAAATATCTATATTCTTTACCCCTATGAATAATAATGATGCTGCCATAAATGTATCATCCATTTTCTGACTGCAGTTTCTTACATTAGCTATAACTTTTGTAGGCATGACGTGCAGGCCACATTAATTCCCACAGTCTTATCCCTGGATGAAAGCTCCAAAATGTAGTGTAGATAATGTCTCCGTTCTATAGGTGACTTGGCTGCTTAATTGATTTTGCTTTCCAAGTAGGGTTACTTCTTGTTGTTCTTAACTCTCTCTCTCTCTCTCTCATTCTCTTCTGACCAGCTCATTTATCATCCACTCTGGCCCACACCTTGCCTAGTCTCTATTTGGAGCAGAGCAGTTCATTATTTTAGCTAGTTTTACACCACGCTGGGCCACAAGCCCGACAGCAAGCTAGTCCCAGATGGATGACTTGAGATGGATCGGTGCCGCAATTGTAATTCTATACCGCACTGACAAATTGATGGTTTAGAATATGTGTGAAATGTCAGAGGTCTGACAGTGTTCAGGTTACAGATTTGTGACCATAAAAGCCCCTGCACAGGCTATTAGGTGTCACCATAACAAAGGTGTAAATTAAGTCGCCAAAGGAAATTAGGATCGTATTAGTTATCATGCGGTTTTGATTTATTGGTATTAGTCAGTAAAGGATATATTTGTCCTCTGGTATCAGAAATTTAATTTGGAATGAATATTTCTACTAATTTTTGGGATCTCATGTTACTTTTGTCATCATCTACTGTAGCACAATTAAAGGGGTAGTTGTTACGGTGATATCTTGTGATGAAAAATTGACTGTTAGCTTTTAAAATATACTGACTCTGCAGTTTATCTTTCAGTTGAGCTGATGAATGGAGCCAGTGATGTTGTTGTCTATTGCACCATTAACTACAAAAGCCATGCTTACACACCAAACCTGCCTCTCTGTACATCCCTTTGACAACTAACCATTCACAATTCTCTTCGAAACATGGCTTTACGTGTTAAAGCAGAGTCCCGGCACTAAATATATACGCAGCACACAGTGACGTTTCTGCAGAATTTCTGAGATGTATTCACAGTGAATAAAAATCATCCAGTCATTTGATCAAGTGTGAAGAGCAAATAATGGCTCATCTTTCAGTACATCACAGTTGGCAATTAAGCCCCCCGTTCAAACACTGATTACAAAAATCATCTCAACACATTCTAAATGTACAGCAGGAGTTTTAAATCAAGCTTAAAGAGGAGGCACTGCATATATTTTAAAGCCTAAAATAAAAGATTTTAACATGATAGATAAAAGCAAACTTTAGTTCCTGTTATTTCTCAGTAGTCTGATTACATCACAAAGAGATTTTTGACCTTTGATATGATGTAAAATCAACACAGATGTTTTGTAGAGGAGCAACAGAGTAAACAATATATACAGTAACCTCAAGAGTATTTGCGCATGCAAGCCGGAGTTAAATGGCATTTCGCTATAAAAAAAATATCAAAACAAATGTGATATTCCTTTGTAAGGAAAAATAGCACAAACTTACTTCATGTGCATCATTTGTTAGCTGATGCCACCGAGTTTGATATTTTGTGTCTAATTTAATGATATTAGAACATTAAGTGTGTCCTAAATATCCAAAAGTGTCCATATACTGTATGCCAAATGTATATGACAGCATTAGAATGATGAAGTGACATAGTTATTGGGCTCTTGAACTGGACAGTTGGATTACTAATCATATAAACAGAATGGATAGAAATAAAGGTGGAGTTGTGGTGCAAGGATGGCAGAAGAATTATCACAAGTGTGGTCAGTTGCAATTTGTGTTACATAAACGGGCTGTAAACTTTCATTAAAAAGTTTATAGAAAGAAAACTTCATCCAGCTCTTCATCGTCAAGTTCATATTTTACTCTCTCCATGCTTATATTTAAAATAGGTCAGAATGTACTGTATTAGGAATTGTCGGTATTGATAAAGTTACTGTTAATGTAAATGTCTGTAAAATATTGTCTTGGCAGGAAATTACCAGTAAATATATAGTTTCTCTATTTCTAACAGTGTACAGTCTGTAATCAATTAAAATGGAATGCATGCTTAAATATACTGTCTAGTGATTGCTTGTATATTGCTTGTATTGCTTTTTTCTGCATGTTGGGCAACACTATATCACATAATCTTTATGTATTCATTTCTGTAAAAAGATATTTCACAAGTAAAAATGTACAGCAGGACTTTTAGTGTTTGTGAACCTCAAGCCATTGTATTGAGCAAGTTATTTTCTTGTCATTATAATCTTATTTTTTTTTTTTCAATAAAATGTAATATTCTTTACTTAAAGATAAGAATGATCTCTTTTGTAGTAATACTGAATCTAAGCATGATTTAAAATTAAAATCAATGTGAAAACCTATTTTACTCCTGTAATGTTTCCGGAAAGTAAAAATAGTCAATTTTGATTTCATTTGTAGAGTTTGTCAATATTTAGAATAACCAAAGAGAAAAATACTCAGTAATTAACAAAAGGTATTGAATCCCCCAATAGATGTTCCTAATTAATACAATGGATTTATTTTAGGCTAGAGGTCTATTCTGGAATACACAAGGCAATTTAGTCAGGACGGAGGCAGCTGCCGCCCTGGAGTGCATGACGAGGTGAAAAGGCGATGGAGAGAGAGAAACAGCAAGGGGTTTTCTATCTCCTCCACATGTCTCTCCTGCAGCTGCCCTCACGTGTAGCGCAGGTCATTAATTCAGGGAGGAGGGGGCGCCCTACATACATTTTCTCTCACTATATATATAGCATGCTCTAAATGTCCTCATTAGAGGTGTGATTTATGATGCCCCTACACTCCACCTTCTTTATGTTTGTGCTGTGGTAAGAGCGGCTCAGGCCCTGCATTGCATCTGTTTATGGAGTTTGCTAAAGCCAAGACCGCTCTGACCGAGTAAATCAAATGCAACGCACAGTTCAGCAGAACTCAGCAAGACCACTGAACATCTCCTAGAGAGTCTCTGGCCAGGCAGTGAGCGAGCGGACGAATTGCACACAGATGTTTGAAATATTTTAGACGTATGGAGATGAAAACCAGCCACACTTTGTAATGTAGCAAGGACAAGCATGTTGTATGGGCACTCTGCAAAGCGGGATGACCTGCCAGAAATATTACGCACTGAAAACAATATGTTCTCAAGTTCACGTTACAGAAACTGGTATGCTGATGTTTTTCAGTCTGACGGACTGTGTGCGACGGCTATTCGGTGCTGTGAGATGAGGTTACATCTGTTTGAAATAAGGTTAGACCTATCTGAGGCAGACAGAGAAGTTGTTTGCACGTTTATCTGTATTTATTGCAATTTGAGACCTAGTTGAATATTTGTTGAACTAATTATCCCTTGTTCTTCTTAGATGATGTTATGTTCCTGTTTTAATTGTAGTAGCCAGCATTTCATTTGCCATTTTTTTATTTTAGATTCATCTATTAATGGTTTGCCTAAAATTAATTGCATTTCATAAAATATATGGTTGAAGATGATATGTGGATATGAACTTGGTACTATATACAATACACACTCGCATAGGCATAATGGTTTTTATACTAAACATGTATGTGCTATTGCCCTACACCAACCCCACACCTAAACCTACCCCTTCCAGGAAACTTTATGCATTTTCAAAAAAGACCTTTAGTACGTTTTTTTAAACCTTTTGAATTAATTTGAATATTGATCCCCTAATGCAAACATTTGTTTGAATTTGTTGACATAGCAACCTGTATTATGCTGCTTTTCATATTTGTCATTATGATAGTTGAGCAGTGACTTGTGTTGCTGTATGATCTAGTTCTAAGTGTTGTGAGTGATGATCCAGCACATTTCAAATAGCTAAACTGCCCCGCTGTCAGCAATTAGCATGGAACCCCAGCACACGCTGTGAGTGCTAGCACATTCAGATAGCCTTTCACCTGCACTAAGAGGGGAAGAAGAACTGATTAGCTTTTTAATTGTCTGATTTAGATCAAACGTGAGCTGACTACCATGCGTTGTAGTGCAAATTACGAGTAAGGATATGAGAAGGTAGCTCATTACTTTTCACACAGGATTACCTTTCATTCAAATAAGCATTTCTGCTCTGTAAAAAAGACAAATATGCTTAAGATATTAAAATCCACTATGAAAGAATAATGAGTTCTAAGCCTTTAATCTTTTGACTGCTTTGAATTTATATAAGCCTTTGTTTGATATTCTGTCTGATTACATAAAGCCGCAGTTGAAACATATTTGAAGGTGGTATGTTGGTTTGCAATGTAACCATCTGTGGAAGAGAGTACTGACAAGGGGTATTTTGGTGCAGTTGGTGTTTTTTGTGATTGTCCTAAGGTATCTGTATGGGAGGGTGGCAAAAAAATAAGCCATTTCCCCAAAAGAACAATGTCTGGATGAAACACAGAAGAATCAGGCACAGATGTGATGTAGGAAGAGATTTTGTGGTCCAGTGCCACCGAGACAAATTTTGGAAGGCAAATTTGATGCTACTTTGTGGAACAAATGCCTCAAAAATACAGTGAAATGTGGTGAAAGCATTAGTGGGATTCATTTTCATCATCAGGGACTGGGCATCTTGTTAAAGTAGAAGAATGTGTCATCTGACTAACCCCAACAACTTTCAGTAAATCTATAAAATGAAAAGTGGTGTGTAAGAATAGGCCTGAAGCGTGTATGAAGCTGGTGATAAATACTTTTCATTGCTTCACAATGTGGCACTTGAAATGTGGGGATTGAAGACAACATAGGTGGTGCTCCACTGTTTGTACTTATTCTGTGAAGTTTTGTAGAATAAATAGTGCAAGAATTGTGTTTACACTGTAAAAAGAAACAGTTAACCTGGATACAAATACCTGGATGATGCACTTAGTGTGGAATGCTGAGCACTTCATGCACTCAACTATTGCTGCTTTAATTACGTAGCAAAGGGGGAGTCTCTGATTAGGGTTTAACCTTATATAATTCATGGTATTTATATAGCGATTCCAACAATACATGTGTCAAAGCAACTTTGCAGTATCAAATACCAAAATAGAGTGTCAATAATGAAAAATATAGGGCAGTTCATCATTGAATTCAGTGATGTCATCATCCAGCTCAGCTTAAATCTGTATCTGTGCAATTAAATCAACAATATCGCTGGAAATTAAGTGTCCCCAACTAAGCAAGCTATGGAAACAGCTGCAAGGCAAGACAACCTAATTGGTGAAGTGGTTCTTGTATTTGTTAAATAGACATTTAAAAAGTATTTTCAAATTTTACTGTTTAATTGTTCAAAATGTGACGCCCCAGAAAACGTCTCCCTCACTTGTTTACTCAGAGTCTTAAAGCTTCCTGGCTGCCCCTCCAGTCCTTTAAAGATTGATTGGTGGAGATGAGGCTCTTGTCCAGCTCTTCTGGCTGACAGCAGACATGCACAGCAGGAGCCGCACCGCCAGCAGTCACTAATGAGGCTATTAATGGCCTGTCACATCCATAAACGACCCATTACTGATACCCTTTATATATCACCACCATAGATTTTAATATATGTATATATATATATATATATATATATATATATATATATATATATATATATATATATATATATATATATATATATATATATATATATATATATATGGAGTCGGCTGCCTCTCCCCTTATTGTCACCATGAACCGTCCTTTATTTGCCGCCCTGGACTTGGTGAGTGAGAAAGGAGGGATGCAGGTTTTGGGCAGGTCTGGCGGCATGTGATGAGGCACACTTGCAGAAAATGGAGCCTCATCACCCCCGTGCCTCTCCTCAGGAGACCTGTCTTATTCCCCTTGCATGCACACTGGTTTCCTCGTGGGTCCAAAAAGGGTGTGATGAGGGACTCCCACGCCGCCAGAAACGTGAGCTGCCGGACCCGTGGCCTGTGCTAAACCACACAATTTACGGCTAACAGGCTAGGATGCCAAGCCAATTTATTCCCTCTTGAGCACCATATAGGCCAAACAGGACGCCCCGGACCTGGACCTAGATACCACCCCTTACCTGGACCCTTCCCCCTCGAACACTGCCAACCTTGACTATAACCGCAGGACAACAAGGGCACCAGTTTCATGACGCCTGATGCCACGCCCACTGTGTCTGTCATTTGCTCCTCCCATCACTATTCATATATATATGATATAATAAGAATTAATTTATTATTATTTTTTTAATATACATATATTTTCTGCTGACTCCCTAGTGGTCCCTTGGGGTCCCTGTTCCTCATCCAACAGATGTTTGCCTTCTGTTACATCACTAATGTAATACAGTGTTTCCACAATTTTGTGTTGCTTTTCTCTTGCTAACTTTGTTTGACTAGTACTGTCCCATATTCAAGTTTTCACCTAATGAAGATAAACTAGGTAATTATGGTTTTGGCAGAGTGGAAGTCTGCAGTGTTATATTTATCCATTTTGACAGTATGGGGTCGGATGTGTAAGGGCACTCTGAATCTATAGGATAGAATTTCCCGGGTAGTTCCTCTTGGAAACAGCTGCTATCTGGGACAGTCTTCCGTGAGACAGGTCCTCAGGTGATGTGCTGCAGATGTGGCTAGATAGAGCAATCTATTTTCTGTTTGACAGTGTTTAAAGTATATAGCGGGAGCATCTGAAAGGCTTTCCTCATAGAAATACCACTGTTAGTGACAGGCTTTCTGTCGAGTATTACCAGCAAAAGTGAAATAAATTAAACCCTTATTAAAATGTATTTTATTTAATGAAGCTAAATAGTTTTGTCTTATATGCCTATGGTTAAAGGTGAAGCATGTGATTCTCTACCACTAGTGGCACCAAAAGGAAGTGCACTTTGTTTTTTTGTTTGTTTGTTTGTTTTTTACAGGTAAAATCTTTGGTTCAACCAGTGGTTTGAGTTTGAGAAGAATCTTTTTTTTTCTTTTTTGCGCAGCTAGTTATACAACACTTCACCTGACCAGTGTAAGCTTGAGTGGGAAACTTCAATTAACTGGTCTTAAATTAGTGCAGTATTGCAGGTAAATAGCTTTTAATAAATAACAAATAACTAATGGAGGACTCTTGGGAATTACATGTATGATCAGTACTTTCTGTGGCTCTCTTTGGGGCATATGCACCTAGAGGCCTTATTAATCACTACTTAGAAGGGACTAAAATACTAATGAGAAGTAAATAAGACCCTTTCCATTAATGATGCTGCAAATTACAGTATCATATTTGAGTAAATCATTAATGAGTATTATTGTTTGGTGACAAGTGCATCCAGTGACACCAGTCGCCCTACTTTGCCATTAATTTATAGTTTATTTTGTAATTTGACCTCATTCAAGATAATTTTGCATCTGCAAACAGCATCCCCTGAAATAGCACTGCAGTAAAAAGAGTAAAGTTGCATAATCTGTCTTAGTCATGTTTGCTCTCTGTGAAATTACTTGAACATCAGGACAAGCACCTACGGCTCTTTCTTTGTAGAGAGAGGTCCTTTGCCATAATGCGTCCTTGTCTTTCAGCTAAATTTTTGTGCTGTTATGCTGTTTGCTATTGTAAAACACTGAGTATTTAAGGCATGTTTATCTCTAGGGTCTGGGCATTTAACATCATGCTAAAGGCTTTTTGCTTTATGACATGCACCATGTTGTCTTTGTAGATATAACAAAGAGGGGATGAAGAACCTGGTTATATAATATGTTCTATGTAGTTTTTGGAAATGGTCTTGTACATTTCGTAATGAAGGTGAAAAGGGTGATAGTGCAGATGCGTTTTGGGCTGCTGCAGTAGCGCTTAGAAACCGTATTATTCAATAGATATGTCTAAACTGCTTTATCTATTTATGCTTTACTATATATAGATAGAGGATGACAGAGAGCGAGATAGACTGTATCCACTATTTCTATTTCTAATATCACATATTATATAATTATATATCTTTTACTCACCAAAGCTGTGTTTATTTTATTAAAAATACAGTACAAAGAGTAATATTGTGAAATACGATATTTTTAAAATAATCTAATAGTAATTAGTAATTTTAGTAGTAAATGTAATAATCTAATAATTATTTAGATACTTCATAATTATATATATTTCAAATAACTTTTCTGTTTCAATATATTCACTATATTTAGTTCTCAATTGTAATTCATTATTATTGACAGTCAATTAGTAATTATGGTTGTCATTATTATCACTGGTGTTTTTGTTGCTTAACATTTTTCTGGAAAGTATCATACACTACTACCTTTTAAAAAATTTTTAAATTTTTATTTATTTTTTATGCATAAAAGAAAAAAAAAACATTATGTATAGTTTGTAACATTATAAATAACTGCTATGCTTTTTAATCAGTTTGTTTAATCAATATATAAATTCTTATATAATAATCTCACACTTAAAAGTCATGAAAGTTGACTTTTGTCAAAAGGTGTGTGAGACTTGATTGTTATATAATGTATTTTTATACCACATGTGCATTTTCAATCTCAGTGAGGGACTGTCTCTTTAATGGGGTCTCTCACAGAGGTGCCTTGGGCTCTCTAGTGCAGCTGCATGCTGAGACTTTCACATTCATTACTTAGAAATGCCTAAAATACTTCTGCAGAGTATCTCAGACCCTCTTGTGTTAATATAAATGTTTTAGGACAATTCTAGTTAGTCACATGCAAAGTCACTTAATGTACAATGTAAAACAAATGCTCTATGTCTAAGAGACAGAGTTTGTGCCTATATCATCAGTATATTCTTCATCTCATGCATACTTTATATTTTTTTCTCTGCACGTGTACTGTTGTGTAGCCGTGTTCATCTGAGCATGATGTCGTCACTGTTCTCCTCTGGTCTCTGCGGTTACGTCACATCTCCATAGTAACTTCCTGCCTCCCCCCTGTGTGTGTGTGTGTGTGTGTGTGTGCAGTGTGCATTCTGGCTCGCTGCACAGGTAATGCCATTTCTGTGCAGCATGTCAGAGAGAAACACAATATTTCCAGTGAAGCTGGCACAATGAGCCAGAGCTTTGCTCACTCTAATGGAGCTGCTACTTTCCTCTTTATCATGCGTTTGAGGATAGAACCTACATGGTTAATTACTTAGCCAATTAGTTGCATTTTAGCCCTGTAGAGTGAGAAATAAAGACTCCGAGCGAATTCATTTGGGTTACTTCACATTTGGGTTACTTCACTGTGCAATAACAGCACGCGCCTTGGCCTATTTACTAACCATCCATAGTCCATTTTAACATATAACAGTTAACCACTGGCGTATATTTTCTGAATATTATTCTCAAACTTAACATTATTTTTTGACCCTGGACCACAAAACTTAACAAAACTTCATAACTTAAGTAGCACACATATATATATATATATATATATATATATATATATATATATATATATATATATATATATATATATATATATATATATATATATATTTGTAACAATAGCCAATGATATAATGCATGAGGCAAAGTTACTGTCAAATTATTTAGCTTTTATCAAAATATTATAAATATCATAAGAAAAATTCACTCAGAATATGTATTAAACTCATTTTTAAAAATTTGACTAATTTCACTGGTTTTGTGGTCTATGGTTACATTTGCTTTCTGAAATTAACATTGAATTTGATTTAAAATAGATGATCATTTTCAAGTGATCATTTCAGTAAGTATTATTAAAATCAAATGATAAACAAACCATGTAGATGTATAAACACGATTTCACACTTTTTTTTTTTTATTGCTGATTTAAAGCAATGTGGTTTTCCCAATTCAGTTTGATCAAATTCTCAGTAAAAGGCCATGTATTTACCAAGATATTACTAGAAACAGGAAAAATGTGCAATATATCGGAATAAGTCTCGCTTCCTAAAAAAGAGAAAAAAAAAGAAAAGAAGAGGTAGTCACTGGTAAAGTCATTGCAGCTGCTGTTAGAAACTCCAGTTCCCATAGAAACAGTCAGTATCCCGATACACACGCTTGGGACTACACATGCGCATTGGCTGGATCAACGTGAAATATGCGTTTTTAAATGCTATTTGAGCATAAGAAGATAAATTTAAGTAATAGTTTGTGTCAATTTTGTAGCTGATTTGAAATATATTATTTAAATTAATTAGATTTTGGTCATTCAAATTGCCAGATTACCAAATTAAAGGTTTTGGCATTACAAATATGTTGTGAAATGATTTTCTTTGGAAGGAACTTTGACGGACTAGCCTCAAAAGGACTTTGGCCGTAGTCTGCTGCATCCTCCACATCGCAACACTCAGAACTGGCCTGAAAAATCAAGAATTGCAGCGTGCAAAATTGCATTTAGCATAGATTTTGTGAGCACATTTGTGCCGCTGCCTAATTTACATAATTCTTTTAGGGAATCGGGCGCTAAAACAACAGAGACAGCGTGTTCAAATAAGCGGCACGATGAATTCCCCTTTGAAAGGGGATCATATACCGATGAAGCGTCTGTGTGGCTCAGTTTCGTGCTTCGCTTGCTAGTCTCTCATATCCTGGATGGATCACAGTTGTCTCTTTACTATGAGGAAGACGCTAAGGTGTCACATTTTCCAAAAGTGTCACAACCATCTTCACTTCAGTACATGATTCTTTTGACATCTCAGGGGGCGATGAATTATTAAACAGTTTCCACTAGGAATGTCAGTGTCTGGATAGTTTTTTTTTTTTCTTTTTCGTCTTTTTGTTGATAAAGACAAACTCAAGTTTCCTATCAGTGCCGAAGAAGAACAGGGCGTTCTGACACTCTCCTTACAACCGTATCCCAGTTCTGTATCACCGTTCGCGTCACATCACAATGTCAAAATGCGTCACGTCATAACGCACCCCACAGCCCCGAAGCCCCATGAGTGCTGTTTTTTGATAAATATAGAGGTTTTATTTATAGCGACTGGAGCGGTAAGTGAAAGGAGTTGCGCAGGAAGACGGTAGAGCGGAGTGGAGTAAGGGCAGAGACGCTTGAGGACAGAGCGACCCAGATGACAGCGCTGCCAGAATAATCACCCCCTCCCAGACCAGACAAGCCCAGGCCGAGGCGCTGCCGCAGGAGCGTTCGCCGCGTGATGTCACTTTTATTACGCCTGGGCTTCACTCCGCACCACAGACGGCCCTCATGAATATTCGCCAGCTGACTTCCGGGGCTCTGCTGCTCACAGCAACACAAATGAGAAAGTGGAGCCTGTGAGAGTTTAACAGTATGTAACACATTCTGGCTCACTGTGTCCCTGTGAATGCAGTGCGAATAGGAGATATCACACAGTAATACTGGGCTGGACCGGTCAAACCTGCCCAAAACAACACTGCGATGAGCCCAACTTAGAGCAATGAGTGTGAGACTCAGCTGCGTCTAGGATTTTAGTTTGTATAATAACACTGGAGACTAACAGATCGGGAAAAAGTTTGTAGCTCTTGTGGTGACATTCGAGGCCCATGCATTTTCATTGGCCATCAGTCATTTTTTATATGTTTCATTAGCTATCTCAAGTTGCGAGTCTGTCGGAGGTCTGTGGATACATGCAGCTGCTTAATAAATGTAAATGACTGTCACAATCACATGGCGCACTGTCTCTGTCTTTTCCATGTGAATAATTGCTTTATTTATTTGTGCTTTCCAAATTGCATTCGGTATACAGACTGATCTGCATTCTCTTTTATATAGCTGTTGTTTTCTTTCAATTTAAAGTCTGTTTGCCACCGATTTTACTTCTGTATTGTGATGTATTTGTGATGCAGTAGCATTTTCAGATTTGGACTAAAGATTACAAAGATTACTCATTTTTCTTGTGCACTGACTTGCACGAATTAATTTTTCACCACAAAAATAGCAATGTGACCTAACAAAATAAATATAGTTAATTTTGACTTCACACAGATTTTAAGTGAAATAAATGCTTGGATATTACTCAAGTATACGCACAACTGCATTCAACATTTATTTTTATTTTAAGAAATTATAGCAGAGTGTTACTATTATTTCTGAAGGACACTGAATAAAATAAATGTAAAAAAAATACTAATATTAAAAACAGCTATTTTAAACATATTTCACAATACTGTATTAGTATTTTTTTATCTAATGAAATAAAAGACTTAAAAAAAAAAAAACAACTCTTACCAAGTCTGAATGGTAAGCTAGAATAAATTATATTGACAGATAAGAAGCTGTAAAAGTGACAATTTAATAGAAAGTACATTTTTAAACAATACTTTACACACATTAGTTTATTATAAGTTGTGTAATTCATTTATTTCTTTTTAAATGGGTTCCTTGCATGGGGAGTAGTCTGTCAAAAATGCACAAGTTGTCAAATATGAAAATTTGTCATCTGTATTCTAAGCTAAATAGGTCTGCTGTAGGTAAATCTAGCTGTGGTTAATGAAAAAGAATGATTTTTCTCTTTTCTTGTCTTTTACAGGTTATAGCATCTCCAGTCTCTCCGCTGAAGATAGTGCAAGGTGGGAAAGCCGCAGGTTGCTGCAGGACTTTGACATTGACAGCAACTACACTGATGAAGTGCAGGTTGGGCCCAATGCTGAAAAGAACTGCACACCACCTGGTAAGAGGTTTAGCACCACGCACATAAAAAAACACCCCCAACTGTCAAGAATGGATGAATCAGGAAAATGATTGTTTTTCAAAGAAACATAGCATGCCAGATGACTAATGTCACAATGGAAACAACACCTCAGTGTGATTAAGCAAGAAGTCAGAAAGAAGTTTCACTTCTGAAAATCAGTTTTTGAGGGTAGAATTTCCATATTGGAACCTTTATTGTTTTGTATTGTATTGTAAACTAGGTTCCACGAAGTGATGTTTTCTAAAATGAAACATTCGCATGTCTTTTATTTGTTCTCCTCTGGTTTGTGAGTCCACAGAGGTGTTAGTCCTGTATCAGGACTCTCCTGTGATCAGTAAGTCAGACACTATCTCTTTTGTTGCGTATGAGTGAGTAATCTCGCTGACACAGACTTTGCTATTGTTTCTCTTGGGGCTCACGGGCTAGAGAACATAATGTGTATTTCAAACCATGGGGATCGTGAGCTGTGACCAGTTCAAAGGTTAACAGTGGGTTTCTGGCCAAGATGAAGACCAGACACGTCACCTATAATGAAGACATTAAGGTTTTTAAATGTATTACCGCTCTAAGAAAAGTTATCTGAACACAACTATGTCATTTGCTATGGCTGAGTTTGACTTGAAATTTGCTTAATATCTGTACAAAATCCCATGGTAAACACATTCACACCCACTTTTAATTTCTGACAGAATTAGTATAAACAATTTGACGTTTCCAATCTGTTCCTCATCATTTTTCCTCATTGTTATTCATTGTTTATTTGCACGGTTGGTGTAGATCTTCTGTGTAATGTGATGCACTTGGCTGCATTGTGCTCCACTCTCTTGGACAATGTGAAAAGGCCAATTAGAACAGGTCTGAGGGAGAGGCGAGGATGAACAAAGGGGTCATCGATACTGTGTGGGTCTATTGATTGACCGTCTCCCTCTTCTTTCAAAGTTCTCCTCTTTCCCCCCTGCAATGCATTTACCGTAGACGGGATCAACTACAGCACACTGTTAGTATCTGATTCCACTTCATTGCTCAGGAATTTCATACATGCTCATATTGCCGGGCTATATGTTTTTAGTGGAACCAAATATATTTGGACAATGTTTCCACTTTTAAAAATGTACAAATTCCTTTGTATGCACAAAAATATCAAACCCAAAAGCGATTATTAATTCAATAATTCAATGCATTCCAGTTAATCTCTATCAAACTGGAGTTAGATTATTTTGATTAGGTATAAAAATAACTATATATATTCAGTGACACAACTGACAATAAAAACATGATAAAGTAATAAAAAAATGATCGAGTAATGTAATGAACATGAATACAGTAATGCATTGAAATATTTTTGCAGTTTACATTTCTTTTTCCCACTCCATTTAATATTTTCTTAAAATCTTTAAAAAAGTCAATGATAAAATATTAAAATAACAAATTTCAAAAAACGATCATTGTTGAAGTCATTTGATTGTTATTTTTTTGCGAAAGCCAGGTAGTTTGAAATTTGGGTTTCTGATGTAGTGAAATAATGCATATATTTTTTAAATAAGGCTCCAAGTACTTTGAGGCCACTGTATGTCATAAATTCTGTTCTTTTATATGCATTGGCATGACTTTTATATTTGGTATATGGTTAAAGTAGAAAAGGGGAGTGTTTTAGGCTTGAGGGAAACACTTAATCTGCAGCGAACACAGAGGAATGTCAAGTCTTGCGGATGGTGAGCTAGAGCAAAACTCATGATTTGACATCTGTCCAGAAATAAAACAGAGCAGGAGGTCATTTTCCATGGGGAGCCATTGTATCTGCAGTGAGCTCAGTGTGTAACAGCCCGGCTCTGCTGTTACGAGGTGTAAAGGGAGCAGCTTTGCGTCCGTAACACAGCGTGGCCTGCCTGCTTTTGTTTGTGTTTTTTTCTGTGGGCGGATTTGGGTGAATGTTTCCAAGTGGGGTCCTGGTGTTTTAGGAGGCTGTGTTTCTTGCCAAGCATCTCCTTGATCTCGCCGTTAAAGAGCGAGCTGTGCTCTTAAGCCCTCGCTCGTGTCCAGATGCCCGCTCCCCCACCCATCTCCAACACCAGCCTGGCGCCTTGGCACAGGTTGAGGGTTTCCTTACTCTGCTGTTCTAAACTATTCTTTAATACAGCTGTAGAAGTCTGCGCATTACACTAGAGAATAAGTCCTGCTCATATCCTGATATTCAAACCTGCTTTTTACTACACAAACACAAGTGCTGGAAATGACAACACTATTTAAATGCCCAAAATGATCATTACAGTCTGGGAGAATCAATCTCATCAATCTCACAAAAGGAGTTTTTTGACGGTTATATTAGACTGGAGACCTATAATGATGATGCTAACAAAAAACATATCTTATTAATATAATATTAATACTATGTTCACTAAGTTTGCATTAAATTACTTAAAAGTGATAGTAGACATTTTTATTGTGTAATAATTATATTTCTGCATTTATTAAAAAATTGATCTGACCTTTCTTTTGAAGTTTATTCATCAGATAATCCTGATCACGGTTTACACAAAAATTTACACAAAAGCACAACTGTTTTCAACATTGATAATGGTAATAAATTGTGCCAAGTCATCTAATATGTGCATATTAGAATGATTTTCCGTAACAATAAATATTTATTGTATAATATTGTCTCTCTCTGTGTTTATTGGCCTTTCCAGGCAGAATCTCCCTCTCTCAGCATTCTTTCATCCTTAGTGTATGTGAAGTTATTTAATTTTTCATGTGCTCTCCCGTGAATCTTCAGGAGTTCTGCCTGTGCACAAATTCTCCTCTGCACTTCCTGAATATTCACAAATGCATCATAACAATCAGGCAACCCACCATTAGCTTGATTACTGAAGCTAACGAGCTGTTAATTATCTCTTCATCCATCAACTTCTATTGTCTGTCACACGCCATTTAACGTTGCTCAAGTGTTAACAGTGACTGACTGGCAGCCATGATAATGGATTATGATTTTTGAACCAATATCAGAATATGTCAATATAATATTTTAATAAAAATAAAATATTAATTTGAACAATTACAGCTAACCTATAAACTCAAATCACCATTGAAGTGTCTGCATTTGCCATTATTTTATTATATTGTCTTGACTCATATTGTGTTCCTGTTTTTGTATTTCTATGTACGCAGTTGGACATTTGGCTAGCAGATGAGTCATGTGACCTGACCTTTGAGAGCAGTGCTGACATTAGGTTTATGGCAGGGAGAGTGTGCAGGACTTCTCAGCTGAAATGTGACTACACATGAAGGCTCGGGCAGATGATTAAAATGCCTGCGCTCACCTTTTCTCACCTGTCTATTTTCTCTTTGTTTTCTCGTTGTGGTTGCCATGCTGATGTCAGGAGGGCCGCAGCATGGTTTTTATCTTTTTAGTGCTCAGCTGAAACATTTGCTTTCTACATTTTCATTTAGAAAATTCTATAATGTAAATACGTCTTTAATAGTGCTATTGAAGACAGTTCATTCGAGGAACATTGCCTAAAATTAAAATAATGTATATGCAATAATATACATGAATCTTTATTTCTAAGAATGCGTTGACTGTTTTTGCCCACAACTCAATTTCGTGTTAGCAATTGTGGGTTTGATTATAAATGTACAAAGTCCCACTATGCAAGTCTTAACATGCACAAAAAGAGGATGCAAAGACAACAGCAAAGAATACAGTCTCATAAAAGCCATGGGATAGAGAAGGGACACCGGAAATGAGTAGTTGTCTAGAAAGAACAAGAAACAGCGATTAATCAGTCGGGTGCCCATGTTACGATGCTGCGTGGGTAGTTCGTAGTCGGCTACCCTGTACACACATTCACAAAAAACACACACACACATAGAAAACAAACATAATAAAAGATGAACATTCAGCATACAGCACACAGCTTGGTCATTTAACCACTTTCTACCACTTGAACTTTCTACAGCTGTTCATGGAAAGCTAAGTTTTAATTTTTGGTTCTGCGCACATAATAAAAGCCTCAATCCTCAGTAGTGGACAGATCATGGGAGAAAGAGTTTTTTTTTTACAATTGTGTCAGTCGTATTCGTGTTCCTCTAATAAGGCAGAACTGCTTACTTGTCAAACCTCAGCATTTGTTGCACAGTGTCCAGTGAAGACACATGGAAGTGGTCAGTGTTCTCATAGGAACCCCAGATTTGGACAATGCTTTTAGTACAGCGCATTGTTGTGTTCTTAAATGGCTTTTGTTTACAGTTTACACCTCCCTCGCCTCAAAGGCTCAGTTTCAGATCTCTTTCTCTGGCTATTTGAGCTGCATTCGCACAATCAGAGTAGAGAAAGCACTGAAAATGTGCTTACCGTGCGCTTTGCTGAAACGCCAATATTGCAGTTATAAACACAGCTTGTCTTTCTCTTTTGCACTGTCACTCACTCTTTCTCTCTGTTATCCTGTCTGTTTCTCCATTTTAGTCCTTGTTCCTACAGACATGCAAACTATGAATACATGTACCGTATTGGTTATTGAGCATTATTAGACTTTTTCTTGTTAATTTACGCTCCTGTTCAATAGCTCAGTTAGAATTTTTCATGGTTTTGAAAAAGGTGTCTTATGCTCAACAGGTGTACATTTATTTGATAAAAAAATACTATAAAAGCTGTAATATTTTGAAATATGAATTACAATTTTAATAAGTATTTTTATTATTTTAAGTTATTGTAAAATATAATTTATTCCTGTGATAGCGAAGTTGGATTGTCTACAATCATTACTCCAGTCTTGTGTCACATATATATTTATATTTATATATTTATACTTTTTTTGAAAGAAATATCTATATTTTGTAGCATTATCAATGTATTTACTGTTACTATTTTAACAATTAAAACTTGCTGAATTAAAATATTCATTTCTTTAAAAAATATCAGCCATTTACTTCAGGTTAGTCTTTCAAATGCTAATAATCTAATAACACTGTAAAATGTAATCTATGTACAATTCAATGTGCAATTAATGCGTAAATTCACTTGAAATAACAGATTTTTATTTGAATTGCTTTTGAATTCATTTAGACAAAATTGTTAATCTTAATATTTTTTTAGCAATAATTATCGATCAGCAAGATGAAAAATTGCGGCCTGTGCTATTAGTGGGTGCATTTTATTACATTTTTTTATATATTTATTGTTTTTTTTGTTTGTTTTTTTCTCTATGGAGACTCACAGATCTACTTCCTATTTGCTTCAAAGCCATATGCTTCGGTCGAGCCTCTCTCCTGTGGAGAAAGAGAACCCTTAAGATGCTTTTTTGTTTCCATGTTTTACCTTACCTTTGCTCTTTCTCGCAGACTCTCTGAGCAACCATCAGACAAACAAGAAACTCAAAGTAAAAGCACATCACTCAAAATAAACAGAGGCTTTCTCAGGAGACATTCCCTGGTGGCTCAACCTGGATCTTTTAGACACGCTCAAACAGATATTTGTTGTCCTCTTCACTGTGACTAACCAGGTTTTTCCTGTGACTCCGCTCTCTTTGAGGAGAGATTTCTGGGAAATGCTGAGGCAGAGGATATATAAAAAAAAGAAATGCTTCATGCAAGCACGATTCCTAGAGGGGATGTTGTTTCTTTAAGTCCAGGCAGGCTGGAGTTTGTTAATGGTGTAGAAACTCTGTTTGAAAAGGATGTTGGCATGTGGTTGCCCAGGTGTTGTAATGATTCGTAGCATGTGCTGTTCCTCAGATTAATCTGACTATCAGACTAAAGTCTGATTATGTTTATATAGTTATATAATATATAATAACTATTTATAATAGTCATATTTTCCGCTTTTTTCCTTTCAACCAGGCAAAAATTCTATTTATTATCTCGCCTCATATATGGCGATTTATGCTGCGAAGTTTAAACATATGATGAGTAATTATATTTATAATAAAAAAAATCATAACCTTTCCGTCCCTATTTTTATACTTGCATTATTGTTCCATTCTGTTTCATATGGGAATAGGCTTGTCCTTTCATTACAGCGCTCTACATCGCATTACGAGCTTGTGTGTTTGGAGTTAAACAAAGCATGCATGTCAGTTGAGTGTGTATATATAGTGTGTGTTTGATTGTGGTGTTGTGATGTAACTCTAAATAAAGAATGGCCTGCGGACAGTATGACAAGCTGAGGACAGTGGTAATGTGGATTCAGGAGGATGCACTGGCCCGAGGAGCTCTGTCACATGTAGAAGAGAAGGTCAGAATGTGCAAGACTTGAGGGAAGTTGGGCACAATTGTACAGAAAATGCATTTTATGTTGTTACATAATTGCAATTTGTATTATAAAATATTAGTCAAGTGCTGAAGTGTGTAATTTCTTTTTTTATTCACTGGCAGCTGTGGTTGCCGGAATTCTATTGGAAATGGTAACAACGTAAAAAAAATATGGTAACAGCATTTTTGGTTTTACGGTTTTAAGTTAAATTATCAGTTAAATACCATAATTTCATTAACGATATAAAGTTAATATACCAACCTATTAAAGTACTGAAATCTTTTTATACCTTTGAAATACACAAATACTCAAAATGAAATATTCAATAATCATTAATTTATCAACATTAGATGTAACATGCAACCCTAATAAACATAACTTATAAGAAAAACTAAGAAGAAATTTAGGAATTTTAAAGAAAAAAACATCAAATTCAAATTTACATTTACATTTACATTTACATTTAGTCATTTTGCAGGAATTTACCATTAACCATTTAATTTTACTGGACATTTTCACAGTTTTTGTCACTGTCATTTTTTACAGTGTACATATGTGACCCTAATAGGTACAAAAGTATAAATTTCGTACAGCTTTCGTACCTTTATTTCTATAATTTTAAATTTTTTTCATTTTCATGTGTAAGGTATTGGGCTGAAGTTGCCTGTTTTACTTGGAATTGTTTGATATATTTTGGAAAATTGCTTGTATATTATCATCTATGTGAGCACTTTGATGTCTGACTGCTTTGGTTCACCACTGACAGGATGACTAAATACAAACAAACATTGTTCTCACACATGGATTAGCTCGAATTAATGCAGATGGATTTTCTTACTTTATGGACGTACACAACCTAACAAGACATCACATGTCGTGAAACTGCGCAGAAAGAAAGACAACAGTAAGAAAAGGTTATTGTATTGAGTCCAAAAATGTCCGTCCCTTTATTAGAACATCTTTTATAGGCTACTTTAAAGACTATAAATTATACATTATATTATACGTTGTCAGCGTATTGAAGCTGGAGGTATGATCTTTCTACTGTGTTTTGTGGGGGGTTGTGGGATGAGGCGTGTGAGAGGGGGCTAAATGTCAAATTACTCAGCGCAATGACGACGAAGCCTGCTACACGCGATGTGTCGCTGCGAATCAGCATCTTTCGCTCTCTCTCGTTCTCTAAGGGTGTATCTGTATCTGTTTTTGTGTATGTGGGTTTGTATACACATTTGAGCTTGGCTATAAATGGATATAGAGATGATGTTGCACAATGTTGCAAATTCCCACAGTTCTTGGAATAGTTTGAGAAGGCCAGCATCAAAACATGGCAGGCATTGTAATCACTCATGCAAACCCAGAGTCCTAATCTAAAGGCTGAGCCAGAAAAGAGTCCGATATTGCATCTGCTTTATTGCGCATACAAGAAGAACCATTACTTGTTGCCTTCCAGGCGTTTATATGACATCCACACCTGCATGAAATCAGGGTTTGCATCATCTTTGATGATGAAATGTTGGGTCAGGCTTAGGCTTGATTTACTGTAGCTGTAATCTCATCTCACAAGTATTTGCTTCTAGCTGTCAGAATCATTCCCCAAAGCAAGTTGCTTTCTGAAGAAAAGCAAACCATGTACTGGGAAAAAATACACTGTAAAATACTATTGAGCTTTTTCAATGAAATCCAGTTAGACTACAGTTACCGTCTTTAATTAATGTTTCTTATGCAAGTGGTACAGAAGATCATTTAGGTCCAAAAAATTGAGTTTTGTGTCGTGAGCATAATTTGTAGAGTAATGTTGAAGAGTACAGTTTTATAAGTATATAACACAACGGGTCTACTTTATAATTTGTAGCACATTTCTACAATGTGGATGACTTTTCAGTGGCCTTGGTTCTGGATTTATTTGAAACCCCCTATAAAAGCCTAGGAATGATACGAAATCATGTACTTAATGACTTTAACGGGGAAAGAATTCCAAACTTATGAAGCATAATGAATTGCATAAGGGAAAAGGATAAAAAAAAAACAATATATTAATATTATATTATATAAAGTATTTAAAGACTTTATTCATATGTAGAAACAGAAACAGAAAAAAAGAATAAAAATAAGCATATATAGATGTTTCAACAACAGCAGCATAAACAAATGTTACTGCGCGTGCATGCTTTTGTGGACCTAACTTCCAGTAGACATCCCAATAGAATCAATCAAACAGCGGCTAAGTCTTTCTATATAACAAGCAAAACATGTTTGCTGGGTAAATCAGATGGATTTATTAAAAATGCAAATTCATTCTGTGCCAGCAGGAGGTGCTTTAAGCACAAGAAATTGGGGTATCCCAGGTAACGGCTGTAGACAAAGCAGCTCTGAGCTTACAAACGCTGCCTTACATGCAGAATGAAATGAAAACGACATTTTCTAAAGATAGTCTTCCTTCACAAATGCAAGCATGTAAATACACCCACGTCTTGATTTGATTTTTAAACCTGCATTACGTTCAAATCAAGGCAATGCTTATTGAACAAAGCCTTTTGGAAAATTGATATTGTGGCAGGTCGCCACAAATAAATAAATGTATGGGAAACCCACAGCACAGTAAGACCAGCTTCATTGCTCGTCATTAGTTGTGTTTGCAGCTGGCAGCACTAACCAGACTAAATGAAAATAGCATATTTTCTTAGCATACATGCGGTTTACACTAAGTCCAAATTGAAATGTATTCTGTTTACGCCATGTGAAAATAGCAGCATTTTTTTTGTGATATGCCATTTACATATAAAAATAGAATATTTTCTCAGCATAGATGATATTTACACTAAGTGCAAATAGCAATGGATTCTATTTACACTAATTGAAAATAGTTGTATTATTTAAGTTCAAAAAGCATTTTCTGCTATTTATACTACTTATTCCATGTGGCAATTATCTGCACCTCATTTTTGAAGTACGTTATAAAACAAATTGCAACTTTGTGCTTGAAAATGTTCATTTTAATTCAAATTATTAAATAGATGCAATAAGGGTTGAAACCCTTATTAGGACAATAAGGCTCTCCCTACCCTCTACCCAATACTTTATTTTCAACGTTTTGATTATTTCCTTCATTTTTATTAGCACATCAGAATATGACCATAATACCTTTTACCGTCTGCGCCCCTGGAGCTCATGACAAGCAAATGACTAGCCAAATCACACGCTAGTTATTGTAAATAATCTCTGCCAAGAAGGTGTAAATAGACACTCTAAATATATTATGTAAAAAAAAAACATTTATTTTGGATGCCATTAATCATTTGACATCATTATTATAAACATAAATATTTAAGCTTTTCAAGAGCGGTGCTTTGTGGAAGTGGGTGGTTTTTGGCGCTATTTGTTCATCACCGTGCTCTGATTGGTGGATATGTCTTTGCAGAATCATTGATTATGTATGTTTTTCCATTGAAATTATGCTGTTAAACTTAACATGATTATTTAATGCAGGCTGATGGCTTCAACAAAACCATACATCATTGATTTACAACATCATAGCCCACAGCAAGGTTTAGAAACTACTGTTAAAATCAATTATCCTATGTAGAAAATGAAAGGAATATTTTTTTACTTCTATAACCTGACTGTTCTAGTTTTCAGAGCGTAGAAAGTGGCATGTATTGTGTAAGATGTAGCATGTTCTATAGCATGCAATGTACGGTGTGTAGTGTAAAAACTGTCGCCAGTAGTGTAAAATACAGAATAGTGTAATGTTAAGTATGCATTGTGCAGTGGTCACTAAGGTCTAGCATACACGATTTCAATCAAAAAGTGTTGTGTAGAGAAGCATGTTCCTCTGCATGCAGTGTTCAGATCTGTCAGTCATTTCTGACAATATCAATATCCCAGGCTATATCTTCCATGAAGAAAAAATCACTACATAGCATGCCTACTTTCACAAACAGCAATGACACACACCTGAACACACACACTCCCGCAGATGGTGTGAGGTTTTCTTGTCCTTGCGTGGTTCGGTGTTCTGACTCATGTAGTGTAACCTGCAAGCCGAAACCATCTACAGCTCTTTCACAAACCACAATAATGAAGCAACTTTCCGCATAACAGCCTAGGGTACATCACTTTCATAATATCGGTATTTCCAGGTATAGTGTAGTGGTGCAATTAGACATTCTCATAAAATGTTGCTGTAATCATTAACATACACGTTAACACTTCACAGTGTTACGTTATGAAGTGCGTGTAAATTACGGTAGATAACAGAACGAGCTCTCTTACATCTGCAATTTTTTGTGATCTCGAGACTCCAGTAAGTGAAAACCCAGGAACCACCACCGTCATTGAGCCTTGTGACATCTGGGGACGTTCTCATCAGTGCTCGAGCATCTAATTGGTATTTCTCGGCATGATTTGCTGTGTAACCGGAGCAATAAATCACAGTTAACATAGACATCTTTGCACACCATTAATCTCATTAATGTGGTTTTTCCTTTATAATGAAAATCAATTTTAACAGACTCGGGACATATTTGAGCTGCTTCTCCCAGGGAGACTAAAATGGATAGCCAAGGACAGTTCCTCAAGGGAGGTGTGTATTTTGATAAATTGAATTCACCTCAAGGTCACAGAGAAACGTCTTGAGACATTAAACCCACTGAACTTCCTGAGCTATCAAACTCCTCCTGTTTTGCAAGGTATTAAATTCTACCCAACCCCCCATTGTGCATCAAAGGTGTTTCTAGCAGTCCTGTTTTTTAAAAAAGGCCTAAATCTCATATGGTTATAATTCGTCAAATTTGGTAACGGTAAAAGATGAAAGCTAATGGACTGTAGGTACAGTCACAATATATTTATTGTTCCAAAATTGCTGTTTGTTTGTTTGTCTCACAAACACCTGCATTAAAGTATTAGAGAACAGAATGCATTTTTGACCTATGCCTGTGTTTTCTGGTTAGTCTGTACTAAAACTTAATCAGCACAAATGTACGTTGAATATTAAGGTTTCATGCTGTGTAATTCTAATGGATGTACTTCCATATGTTGCTTTTTTGAAACATATGCAGTATCCAGTGGGGTAAGTTGAACCATTGGATCATATATTTTTCAGAAGCTATCCTGAAATATCATTAAATACCTTCTCATTTTGCTTTTCCAAGGATTGGATACTTATGCCAAGAATGAAAATTATGCCATAATTTCAACCCAGGCTCACTGGAAATGCATTTCTGCAACACAGTTATTATGTATCTTTCTGTACATTTTGCGACAGATAGAAATGAAACATCCAGTTAATAGCTACACAGATTTAATATGTGACCCTGGCATGTATTTATGTTGATATAGGCACATATTGCTGTGTTTGTATTACGTTGCTTCAGGTACGCCTTGTGGTGGTTCATAATTCAAATATCCAAGGAGTATCGCTAAAAGTAAAAACTCTATTGTATTGGAAATATCCCCTAGAGAAAACGCAACCTAAACCTACCCCATAATGTTAACAAATTAGTGTTCATTTGAACTGGAAACCGCAAATGAACATTGACTAAAGACTAGCAGATAGAAAGTTCTATTAATTCATTATGTTTAATGCTGTATCAACTTTTTTCGTAAGTAGTATATATTAACATTTTTCATTTAATTATTTTTAAATAAATTTGACTTTGAAAGTGACCAAAGTTTACATTTGCAACATTGGCCGAAACCAAAGCATTAAAATGAACGATCATTGGTTCAGTTGTAACATTATAATAAAATCAAACTAACCGAAATGATTTCCGTCTTTAAATATGTACAGTTTCACTTTTTTATCCAGCATAGTACGGAGACAAGTCAGTGTTACTAAGTGGGCGGCACGAGCAGCTGGATCCTCATTAACGGGGCGATTGGTAATTCGTACTGAGGTGTTTCACCCGGTGCACATGAGCAGCTGCGGAATTCCGCTGTCGTGACACACTCACATACACACAAACACACACGTTCACCCGCTCCTCTCTCATTCCTTAGTGAACCTTCGTGATTTCTTACAGCGCTGGCCGGCGAGAGGCCGTCATGACCCTTGTGCTGTTATGAAATGAAGGAGTAAATGCCTGAGGAGAAGTATATGCTGATGATGAAGAGTCATCTCGGCTTCGCTCTTCTGCCTTGTTACATGTATTTATTTTTAGCCGGCCTGCTGGGATTTCATGCTCCGCTGTTAAACGCTGATACACATATGTAGCGTGTAGAATGTTTCCTTTTTTTCTCTCTTGCTTTCCTTTCCCTTCACTCGCTGTTATCTCTTTCCTCCCTTCATTCCTTCTATTTCTCTCTCTCATGCTCTCACACTATCCGGCGTGTGATGGACAGGCTCAGAGTGTGATGTCATCGGTGCTGCAGGGATGCTTGAGCTTCGCTGATTATGTAACACACTCAAACAACGGCTGGGAAAAAGCCGTGACATCACTCTAACTGCAGAAAAGCTAGAATCCAACCCTTCTAATGCGGGTCAAAGAGAAAACATTACTTTAGTGTTTAATAAATGATTATTAGTGGTGCCTAGCCATCTATGCGCTGTGCTTTATGTACTATTTATTGCAGCTTGTGAAAGTAGAAAGTAGTAGTTATATGCTTAGACATTACATGCTAGATATGCTTTGATTTGTCCTACTTCAGCATTTATTCTAACAATGAAATGTCACAACGCATATTAGATGCACGTTTGAATGATTAAGATGACAGAAAACAATAGGAAAAAGAACGGGAACGGCTCGAGGTGGACTCAGGTCAGCCGCACATGTCAGAGCATGTGCATTACTCGCCAGGCCACGTCTCTATGCAGATTTTAGATACTAGGTATAGGGATGCACAAAATATTTGTGGAGTAAATAAAGGTTCAGGGTTTTGAATAGTTGCTAATTATTTGAGACTGAGTCGGCTCTTGTGGCAGTGCTATTTTAGTATTACGTATTATCATAGTTTTTATTCATATTTTGAAACTTTTAGTTTATTATTTAATTTTAGTAAAAAAAAAATTAGATGTTTTGATGTGAGCTTTTGTCACTTTTAGTAGTTTTTGCAAAATGCACCTTTGATAATTCACTCTGCGCGTGATTGTCACTTAAACATGCACATATTTATTTTATTTCAACTTTATTTGAACTAGTGCAAATGACTTTCAAAGAAGTGCTTTTTAGGTATTATTTTATCATTAGTTTTCGTTTTAGCATTGGTGTAAAAGCTGCTTTTTATTTATTAAAAAATTAAGCATTTTAAAGCATTAGGTTTTCGGCATAAATTTGGCAGCATTAATCACTTAATCAAGCAAACCCAGCAGATCTCGTACTTCCTTCCATTTTTAAAAACAAAACGTCTTCAGAATTGAATTTTGAGTGTGCAGCTTGGAGAAAGGGAGCAGTCGTGAGGGCCATGCTTGGACTGAGAGAGCTAGGCTCCTGCGTTTAAGAGAGATGTGACAGTAAAGTGTCATAATCTCTCTGCGTCTCAGCACGAGATCCTCAGATTGAACTGGCAGTGGGGTCGTAGCTGTGAGTTCGAATGTAGATACATCATTTGCAATGAGCTAACTGTTTAATTATTAACAATCTCTGAATAATGCAGGAAGTTCTCTGAGGACAGAGACACTGGCTGCTCTTACACTAGTAGCAGTTTCTGTCATAGAGCCATTAGCATATGCGTGCGTGTATGTTTGCGTGTCGCGTCAACGTGTTTGTGTGTCTCTCCTCTCTGCTCCCTTCAGAACCCAGCCGCATCTGTGTCCCACAAGGGCCTCTGATTTCCATCTCGATGGAACCGCAGCTGTGCTTTCACCTCTCACAACTCTCCAAAACAAACTTCAGGGTGTTAATCATCGATTCCACTTAATGGGTTTTAGTGATGTGAAGTCAAATTCGGATGAGAGATCCTGTCCATCAAGGAATCTTACAGCATACGTTCTCAGAACATTTACACACTTGTCATGATTTACTAGTCATGATTTAACTAATGAAAAGAGCACTTGCATAAGTTGGTTTAGATGATCTCCTAGACAAGTTGTGTTTTACAAAAAGGTTACGGTTTTTAATAATCACTATTGTTTTGAAATTGTGTGTATTGTTTGGGCAATGTTATTTTAGTACCATTTAATATATTAGTTTTTATGTATATTTTATAACAGCTTTTATTTTTAATTATAATTACATTTTTGTATTTTTGTCATTTTGTGATGTGCTTTTTATTAAAATATCATAATATTATATTTAATAATATTAATAGCGTTTACTATTTACTATTTTAACATTTAAAATGTATTTTTATTTTTATAAAATTTTATTTTTAGTTCAGTACCATCTGCCAATCAGTGTTGCACTTCTATAATTGTAGTGTGTGTTTTAGTTTTCATTTATTTAGACAATTGTACACATTTTAATACTGGCCACTAAATGATCATCTGCCATAAAATAATTACTTTTATCGATCCAATGATTGGCTCAAAACAAAACAAGAGTCCATGAGCAAAGATGGAAGATTTCAATTCACATATCCCTATGAAGTAATCATCTAAATCAAGAAACCGCCTCAAATCGCGAACCAGTCTGATGACCAGGAAATCACCTTTTATGCGGATTTAAGGAGAAACAACTGAGGACTCATTTGAGATTTTTTTCTTTCCAGTGGTTGAGGATATCAGTCTACATTGACATGAAGAGAGAAAGAGGCAAGGAATTCGCGAAGAGAGTAAGACTAATGATGATATGTGCTATATTTAAACAGCAGAGATTGCAGATGGATAGGCTCTATGGCTGTTCATGAGTCCCCGTGGACTGTGTTGCTTTGCAGCCGTGCTTTTTATCCCTCATCACACTTAAAAATGAATGAGTAGCACCTTGGAGAGGGAGCTTGGACAGGATCGGGCCTGCTGCCTCTTAGGGTTCACTCACACTGGGGTAATGTGCTGTCATGACCTGCCTCCTGTTTGGAGCTCTTGCTGCCATCATTTTTACTCTTCACTTTTTATTTCTTTATTGTGCTGGCTGCGCTTAAATCTAAAGGGACATAGTATACTGGTACAACATCAGTTAATATTTGTTATTTTATTAGTATCAGTTGATATTCGATATATTTTTTTCTACTGGAATAATTGTGTGTGTTTATTCCAACAGTTTTAACATGATTGCTGTTGTTGGCATCTAATATTGTCATATGAACAGTCACAAATTAAAATTTGCTAAATCTTTTCACAAATTCAAAAGCTTCAATTAAAATCACTGACTTTTGCTTGTAGTGTTTCATTTTGATAACACTTAGAATAGGTAGCAATTGTGAACTGTTAAATACAATGTTCCTCAATAAATTATTCATTTGCTGCCTTGATAGTTAGAAAAGGTAGTTGTTAAGTTTTTGTATTGGGTAGGATTAAGGATGTGGAATAAGGTCGTGTAGAATAAGGCATTAATGTGTGCTTAACCAGCACTAATAAATGGCTAATATTGTAGTAATATGCATGCTAATAAGCAACTGATATGTTAAACTGTAAAATATAGTGTTACCTCCATTTTGATCCATTTTAAATTATACTACACATTTTAATGCCATCCATTTGTTATTTACTGACCAACTAGGAAATAATTATGAGCTTACCAATTTTTCATCTTTAATATAATCACTATTGGTTCTTAGCTGGTTTTAATTCACAGGTGATTGTGGTACAGTACCAAAGTACTTGCTTTGTCATAGTAGAACGATATAAGTCAGTGAAGTGACAATACAATGGATAATTATTAGACATGACAGAGTTAGAAAACCGTTTTTTGTAAGTAATTATTTTATCCAAATAATTATTTACAAAAATTGTTATAAGTAGTGAAAATGGTTTGAGCTAAATTTTGCTCCTAATTTTCATTGAGGCTTTCTTTTTACTTTTAAACAAATGTAGGTTGCTGATAAATTATGCATTCTGGGTTGTTGGTTTTGTGAATCTTTGTCTGGGAAGGGTGTATATTATATTTGGAGTTGTCAAAAGTTACATCCAGCAGTGAAGAGACCTTCCCTCTCCCCCTTCCCTCTTTGTTTATTTTCTTTCTTTCGTGACTCCCAGAGGTACAAACAGCTTTAAAAGTTAATAAAACACCTCTGGTTAGTCACTGGGAACACATGTCAGGAGAAACAGAGAGAAGCCTGGGTTCTGAGGGTTTTTTGCTTGCTTATTCCACATTGTGAGATGGTGAGGTGTCCACTCATGTCACATTGCATTCATCATTGTCTCCGTTGCCCGGTCGTCTCTCTTAACAACACCTCCACCGAATACACAGACACACCGCCTTGTTTTTCTGATCCCTTCATTTGCTCTGTCTTGTTTTTTTTTTTTTTTTTTTTTTTGCAGACCTTTCTGGCACAGAAGGTTTTCTTTACAAGCATTCCACCTCAATAAATGTGTTTGTAATTAAACACAGGCCCGGTCATGTGATCAGCCAAACATCATGAGATGGAGCGGGCGGAATGGACGTAGCGTGGCATGCAGCGGCCTCCCACCGTCTCCTTCCCGCCGTGTAAAGCCTTCACGTTCACGTGCTTCACCTCACGCAGAGCCGGATCTGCACGGCTCCTCGTGCTTCCCCAGAGGAAGCTTTAGCTTATCAGAGGCCTTAGTCTGGGATTGTGGGACTGAAATATTCACTCATCCGCATAGAATTCCTCTTTATGATCCTGTAGTTTAGATCGGCGGTGTGCACGAACGGGCTTCAGTGTTTGCCAGCGTGTGTGAGTATGTGTGTGGGTGAGAGAGCGAGAGATCAAGCATGTGTTGTTAAATGTTCCCACACTGTGTAATGCAAACCTGAGTGAGGGGAGAATGGAAAGAAGGAAAGAAAGTCAGGCACATGGTTCCTATTGTGCAGTTGTTTATGTTCGCTGTGTATGGGCTTGTGAGTTTTACCTGAAAAAACTCTGCTCCTCGGATTTACAGTCACTTCAGATTATTGTAGCTTTAAGTTCTCCTTCATCGTCACCATCATCATTTGGGAAGTTGGGTCATTCATGTCTTCATCAGATGTTTTGAAATACTGGACAAGATTGGGCTCCACAATTTAGGGGAAAACATTTTTATCTGAATTTTTATGAAAAATATTGCAATTGTGATATGTGTTTTTTTTCTGTCTTTAAATGAAGATACAATAAAGAATTAAGAATTTTGGTAAATAGTGTTACAATTTAAGATGTTCTACTTGAATAGATATATATTGGTGAATAGAGAGTTGAAAAGCACAGCATTAGTATTTACTGTCTTGATTTTGATCCATTTTAATGATCCTAATGAACAGAAGTATTACATACATTTTAATGTCATTCATTTATTCGTTATTGACCAACTTGAAAAACAAAAACAGTCCTTTCATATGAGTTTCCTGTATTCAAAATTTCCATCCTATTAATCTTTCATACTATTAATGTGCTAATATTAAAATTACCAATAGCCCTATACCTGTGTTTTTATATACTTTCATATATAAAAATAAGAAAAAAGTGTATGTATTAATTACATTCGAGAGTGTTGTTCAATTATCAGTGTTTTATATATATATATATATATATATATATATATATATATATATATATGTGATATTGGAGGAGGAGCCAGCGACAGACACAGTGGGCGTGGCGTCAGGCCTCGGAGAGGCTTTTTATTAACAAAAATCAAAATAATACAAAATAGAGTGTCCAAGGGGGAAAGTGTCCAAATAAAAGGGGATCTGGTGTCCTCGCTGCGTGCCGGGTAACGTGCAGGTTTAGGCCGTGTTCCAGGGGGGGAAGGGTCCAGGTAAGGGGCGGAGTCCGGCGGTCGCACGCGCTCCCCTTTTTCTGGCCCGGGGCGCGAGGGGCGGCGGCTTCTTCCGCGGCGTCTCCGTCATTTCTTTGCTCCGGCGGCAGAGTGGGATGAGCTGTGTGCTCACAGCCTGGACTACGGGGGTCCCACGACGCACTTCTCGGACGGCGGGGTGAGGTCCATCGCGCACCCTTCCTGGACCCACGAGGACACCAGCGTGCATGCACGGGGGAAGAGACCGGTCTCCCGAGGAGAGGCTCGTTCGGTACTTAACGGCGACGGTAACGAGGCTAACTCAATCCAGGTGTGCCTCGTCACACGCCGCCAGACCTGAACAATACCACACCCCTCCTCTCGAACACATCCACTCCCGTCGGGAGCCTGGTGAAGGGCGGCGAATAAAGGACGGGGTGATGGTGACAATAAAGAGGAGGGGCAGCCGACTCGTCTCAATATATACACACTGTTAAATAGATTTTGAATTTGAATTAAACATTCCATGACAGCAAAAGTCATCCCAATCTAACCCCAAATAGAGAAAAAGCCCAAAACCGATTAAATCATTCCCTAGAAAGTGACATCATTTTGGTAGGAAAACATTATTAATTATTGGCAATTTTGTGGGTCTAGTTGGTTAACCTTGTGTTAAAACATTCAGTCTTGTTTGCAATCCACGAGGCCACGTGTGCTACTTCAGCTCCCAGGAAAATGCAGTTGTCTAAACGAAAGTGCTTCGTCCTGCTTTAATGATTTGCAGTCTGGATCAAACAGATTGTATAATGAGGCAGATGATTATAAACCATCTCTGTTTTTGCCTTGTTGAGTGTGAGTGCGATTTGGTTTTTCTCTCTGGTCACGTTCTATGGTGTCCTGATTAAATGCCAGGATTACCATGTGCCCTTTCTTCAGTCCCACTGGCCTACTTGGGTCTTAAACACAAAAGTCCTTCCTTCTTTTCCTCCTTCTTTTAATTCCTCTCCCTGTTTCCCTTTTATATTCTCCTTCCTGCGTCCTGACCTGATCCCTCCACCGTATGATTTATGATTCACGCATAATAGGTGTGTTTCCTGAAATATGGTATCTCTGTGGAGAACAGCATGCTCCCAGAGAGATCGGGGGAGCCCAGAGTGTGACACAAAGACTGCGTTTTATCCTGGCAGACATGCGGGTGAGCAGGAGGCCTGTCAGCCATCACTCTGAAGTGACTGATGGATGGATTGATCTCTTGACATTAGCACAGAAACTCTTCAGATCCAAGTGAGCCATCAAGTGCAGTGCATTGAGAGTGATATTTAGGTGAAATAACCAAAAAGTAGTGAAATGTTAAACGCACTGATTTAAGAGATAGAAACATAAAATATGTTTTGAAGTTGAATTGAATATTTTTAGCTAGTGTTAGCACTGTTGTTCTTTGTGTGCTTTAATTGCCACTTTTATGGTGTTACATGCTTCACAGATATCACTTTGAGCTGATATTATATGACAAGTATGTGACTTTCTTATTTAAACATTTAGCAGTTAAGCAATTGCTGTTTTTCCCCAGAAACCATTATGATTGGAAATGTGACTTTAATGAACATGAAGTTAATATTGTTTAATTATTGTCAGACACAATTTTTGCCAGATTTTGCTGTATTTTCTTTGCTCTATGGCAAAGAAAAAAACGGTTTCAAACAAAGTAACAAAAGCTGTTGTGGATCCCAACAGAGCAGTGTTTTGCTACTGAATGAATCCACATTATTAAATGAATCTGTTGAGTCACTGATTCAGTTACCCATACATAAAGATGGTCACTTTGTTCCAGAATGAATCAGTCATTTGAGTTGAGTATATGTTTTATTTTGAAGCTAGTAGGCTTCTTCGACATTATAGGTACAGATTTTTTTAGTTTCCACTAGTAAAGCTTGATAATAAGTGTGTTCCAAGGTCTAATTTTCACCAATCAGCATGAGAATTCCCAAAAAAATTATTTATAATAATTCAATGTACCGGATTCAGTTATTCTGCTTATACAAGGGTTGCCACACCTCAGGACATCAATCAGATGATATATTTGTCATTTTTATACTATTATGAGTGGATTTTTTTTTTTCATTTGACAAAATATGGCATCCTTAATGTGGCAGAAAATAACTGCACTACTCTGACCATTCAACAGCATCAGATTACAGCATTCACTGGAGATGTAGTATAAATCATTTTAACATGGGAGATGATCCATACTTTAAGAATAGAGATTCTTTCCAAAATGTCTTTCTTTAACAAATATGTAGTCCTGTACCAAACTCACACTATTGTTTAAACTAGAAAAAAAGGTTATTGGCAGCCATTTAGGCCATATAGGCAACATATACTGTATATCTACAGCTCCTATCTACTTGAATGGACAACTGAAACTGAAATCTCTAAAAAATGTTTGTCAAGATTGTTTTAATTCCATATGTCAGATCAGAAGCATTTGTTAGTTTGTTGATTAGCTCCAGGCCTATATGACATGATCCTCTGTGATGCTTTTGAAATGGCTTTTCCAGCTAGTATATATACTTTCATTTTACGGAACTCTTTAATGACTTCCATTCATGTTTCAAGATAAGTCTTCTCTCAGACACCTCACTCACGTTCAGGTCAAATATAGCATGGCACAATCACGATCAGTCTCAGCGTAATTAGATTAGGCCCATCCAAATGTCTCTGGCCAGCTGGAATAGAGTTCTCTCTTTCTCTTTCTTCTTTGCTGTCATTCATAACTCAGATGAGAGGTCTCTTCTTAGCTACATTTGTCATTTTCTTTAGCTTGCTGTGAAAAATACTGAGACACACAATCCACCCCATATTTTCTGCTTGACATCATGCACAATTGTCAGTTTCTCCACACTTTTGTACTCATAAAAAATGTAAATTATTATTTTTTGTATCTTCTCTCATTCTCTTATATTAGATATCCATTAAATTAGGTGATGTGCCACCCAGCTTAGTACTTAAAAGTTAGTGTCAACTTAAAACAGTTAAATATAATCATGTATTTTCAGAATCAACATCAAGTCATAATGGAGGCATCAGTTGCCCGATTCATATTTCTTGGAAGCCTCATGGAAATTTGTCTCAGCTTTAACAAATACACATCTGTTGGACAAGGGAAAAGAGTCCTTGAATCTCTCTCTCATCTCCCAAACCACATGGTATTTTTTAAAGCTTTTTTGCAAATTGTGCACTCCACGGCATAAGGACAGCCATATTTTAATGATGGAGAAAATGTATTGAATATTATTTTTCAGGCATCCTGCGCATATCATCATGCAAAAGATTAGGATGGGATTTGTGGAGCTTAGCTGATGGACACATGCTGTCCCCAAACACCCTGCATATACAAACACAAAACCAGCAGAGTGGAGGTACAAAAAAAGATGGATTGAGTGTGGATGTTTAATGCCCCTTACATACTACTACGTAAAAAAGTATTACATTATCCTTTAGGACTATACTAATGCATTAGACCCTTCCTGCATCATTCATGGTTAATATATCCCCTCCTCCCCAGATTTAGCTGTTGTTTATAGAGGGATTAGTGGCAGAGGTTGGTGGGCTCAGGTCATTGCACCCCCCTGACCAGTCCAGGCCACTCCACTCTAGATGACATCACATGATAATGGATTAGACCGTGCATCACACTTGTGTAAATGACAATACATGTAGATAATAACATCTGAGAAGCTGGATATTAGTGTCGAAAATGAATTAGTTGTGTTGCAGAGGCATCCTTTTGAAACAATAAATCAATGATAATGCATATGAATGGCGGTAGCAGTGATATTGTACATACATCTAGTTCATGGCATCATGATTAACATTGAAATAGTTTGGTGCAACTTGTTTGCTGCAAACAAACCCTCCACCTCCCCAGCTCCACCTATATAGAGTTCTACTGTAATTTCATGCATTTTATATGTGCAGCAGCAGCAGGATGTCTGTGGGCGTATCACTTGCTAGAGACAGAAATGATTATAATGGTTAAATTAATGTTATTATATTGAAAACAATGTTACTTTTTTCTTTCATTTAATAATGTTATTTACATTATTGAGTATTTTGACCATTCAGAAAAAAAAGTATACACAGTCATTTCCCCTTCTGCTTTTCTTCTTTTAACATCTGCTCACTACACAATGTCTTATAGTGTGCATTTGTGAATTGTTCTTAAAAAGCCTTATCTTCTGAGATCTATTTAATGATGTATAGGATTAGAATGAATCATTTATACAAGTCTGAATTATATAATATTTGTGTGCTTACGTAAGAAGCATGGACGAGCACTGTTTTTTTTCCCCCTGTGAGCCTGGACCCCAGTTGCTACAGTGCAGGTCAATCCTGCTTGATCCTGCATAGATTTAAAAGTCAGGGATTTGAGAAGGACTCTGCATCTATCATCAAATATGCTTATCCACGGCCCCCGTTTCTTCAGCTATATGTGTGTGCGTGTGAGAGAGATGGAGAGAAAAGGTTTTAGCCCAAAAACAGTATGATTTGACCATTGCATGCCTTTAAATCTCCTATCACTTCTCTATCACATGTTCTCTTTGCTCGACCTTTTTACATAAGCAGGTACAGAACATTGCGTCTTATTTATCTGTTGACCTGGTTAGAAAAATCAGCCAGTTTACTTGTGTGTTATAACATTTCATCTGTATACTAGAAAAAGTCCTGTTATTAAGAACTCTTAGGTGACTATGAGTGTTTTATCATGTAAGGAGCCATTAGCAGCACAATGTAGCTGTGATTGGTGTACGAGGGAAGAGAGCTCAGCTGAAACAATTGCACGTTGATGTTAGTGCAGCAGTGAGGGGCTTGTGAATAGCTTTAATTGAATCCAGGGCTAATTGGTCTCGGTATCTCAGCTGTGTTTGAGGCTGGCTGCGGAGAAGACTAGTGTTGTTGGCATGTAAGTCATGTCATTAATTAGCGGCCCTGAGTGTCCCCTCTTAAACGCCGTACCTAAAGCACTTGAGCACCGCTACCTATGTTTGCAATCAACACTCTCAATCACAAATTTCCCTGTTGAGGTGGAGATGATAAACTGTGTAGAAAAGCAGTCAAACTGGGCCAAATGGACCTTGTAGACAATCGTGTCATTGAAAAGATTCAGCTGTCATTCAAATGCTTTTACGTGAACATTATGCTGCTATTCTTATTGCTATAAAAAATGGTATATGGCCATTTTTTCAATTATTAATTAATTTATTTAATAGTATAATGGTATTATATTTGTTTATGCTGTAAATTAAGGGTTTTTAAAAATATATATATTTTTAATAATTTTATATATACTGTTATTTTGCTGTTATTTTTTTATCTGTCATTTTTATTTATGTATTTTTATTTACACTTAATTTATTATTATTTCAGTTTTACTTATTTTAGTACTTCAGTTTTATTTCAGTATTTTTATGTAATATTATATAATTTGGTATTTAATCAGTCATTTTTTGTATTAATTTATGTTTTCTTTTTGTTACTCTTCAGTGTAATTTCACATCAGTGAATAGTGGACAAAGTTGTGTAGGACATGCACTGAATTATGTGTTTCCAGCAATGTTAAAGTGCAAATTACATGATTTACTTTGATAAATGGATGGAAGGCAACTTGTGTCATCTGGGAAAACAGGATTTAAGGCTCCGCATGACAATTAAAGCAGCTTTATAGGGGAAAATCACTTAAGAGGCAGAACTTTTTCATGGAATCTGTCAACGACTCAGCATCTGTCCCAAAGTTACGTCACCAGCAGCAGTCATTATGCTGCATTTCATATTGAAGTGATCACAAAATATGCCAGTAAATGCCATATTTGCACTCTATAGGGTTCTGCGTTCAAGTTAAGTCATAATTAAACTCAAATATGGACATGTACCTAAGAACAAGAGTGGATATCTAGGATAGTGTGACAGGATAGAGTGTCATCGTGAAGCTTTCATAAAGTTGAATGAAAAAAAGACAATGTAATAAAGCAAATATATGACATAGGTTACTACTACTTAAAGGAGCCTCTTATTGAGTGTTTTATTTATTTTTTGAATAATATCAGTTTTGTGGAAAGTTGGTCTCAGTGCAGCTTTTCATTATGTAAGAAGCCACAAGTGCTTTATATATCATTACGCTCTACTTGTTATCGTAGTCTAGCTTGGTCGCTAAGTGAATCAGTTGCTTGACTCGCGTCTTTGATGATGGAAAGTGTGATATCTTTAGACCTCCCTTGGGAAATTTGTTTTAAAGCACACAAGCATTATAATGACAGAGACAGCATATCAAATCCTCAGAGGGGTTTCTGTAGTAATCACCAAACATAAGTAATGAAGAGCAAAACAATATGCCTCTACCGTGCCGTGTTTTGCTGTTAAGAAGTTGAGTTGTTAGTTCTTTGTATTTTCCTCATTTTTTCCTACAATTATTATACTGTACATATAACACATCAATAAACCCAGGACTCAGGACTCAACTTACCCAAGATTTACTCCAGTTTTTATTTCCCAGGCCACAGGAGAGAAATTAATTAAAGTTAATTTGATATCTTAAATACTGGTGCTCTTTATTGGTTTAGTTCTATCTATCTATCTATCTATCTATCTATCTATCTATCTATCTATCTATCTATCTATCTATCTATCTATCTATCTATCTATCTATCTATTTATCTATCTGTCTATCTATCTATCTGTCTATCTGTCTGTCTGTCTGTCTGTCTGTTATCTATCTATCATCTAGCACTCTACAATAAACACAATATATGCAGCAAAGCTTTTTTTACAGTGTGTATATATATATATATATATATATATATATATATATATATATATATATATATATATATATATATATATTCACGTCTCTAAACTCCTTTAGAAAGAGAAATTGTCCAGTTACTGTTTATCTTGATGACGGAAGGACTTTAATTTCATCAATTAAATTTAATTGACAACAGATGCTGCCTTCCTGTTGATTGGAATTACAGAGGTCTGACTCTTAGTTAAGCTGTTATGTCTAACTCTCTCTGTTTGACTGACAGCTACTCCACGGCTGTGTCTGTGTCCGAAACCTCGGACAGCTGCCTTGCTGCCTTACTGTCCAGTCACTCAATGACTAAACAGGCTGTGTTGTGTCTCCTTAGGAAACTGGCTTTCAAGGCACAATAACATCATGTCTAATAATCTAAAACAAATTCCAGTGAGCCTTAGATATGTGCATGAGGTTAATAAATATATGCATGATATACATATAAACAATTTACAAGTCTCCCATGCTGCTCACCGAGGCTGCATATATTTGATAATAAATACAATACAACAATAGTGCTATGAATTATTACTATTTTTATGAACTGTTTTCTATTTTAATATCTCTTTTTGTAATGGCAAAGCACTCCTGTCTTCAGTGTGATGTGATCCTTCAGAAATCATACAAATTTGATGATTATTAATACAGTATTAATAATCCAGGATGAATCCTTTGATGAATTAAAGGTTCAAAAGAACAGCATTTATTGAAATAGAAATTTTTTGTAATATTAAACATTTCTTCAGTATCATTAATCAATTCATAAAATGTGTCCATGCTTAATAAAAGTATTACTTTCGTATGAAATCTTTCTGACCGCAAACTTATGTACAACTTATATTCCTTGAAAATGAACCTTCTTCAGCTCACTCAGCTTTCCATTCAAAATCCAACCAGAAGACATGTTAGCGGATATCTTAGAGGATGTTACCTTGTACAGTACATATTTGTCTTCCTATCGTTGTATGCTATCTGCAAAGGCAGCATTTTGGTCCACTTTGAAGTTGAAGCATTACATCTTCCGATTTTTAGCCTTTGAAGTAGGCTTATTCAAACAGCTCAAAGCTCACAAAAAGCACTGAAGGGAACTTGGATGCGTATGGCTGTCTCATGTCCTCATGAGGAGTTGAGCAGTTCTCAGAGGAAGAGCAGAGGGTCGGCGCTGACAGCGGTTAATGTATGTGGACAGTCTTCATGTCCTTCCTGCTGGCCATTAGTCTCCTGGTACTCTGAAGGAGGAGGTTGTTCAAGGTCCAAATCCTGCTGAGAATCAGCCTTGTCCTTCTCCATCCTAGCTTTCCAGGCGATTTTAGTCTTTTCTCACTAGCTTGGAATGTTCTTGTCTAATTCTCGCTAGCAGTCGCTCTGGGAGAGGAACCGAGGCCTCATCCATTTGTTTTAACTCTGTTGCCAGTGTACAATAAAGAGATTTCGAATTCATTTCTGTTTGTTTGCCTTCTCCGTAATTACAGATGGGACCTTTCCGTAGATCCTTTCAACATGGCCAAGTTTGTCTTTCTGTTGCTGTTGTGTTGTGTTCTTTAATTGATCCGCTTGCAGTAACTGGCTATTGTTTAGTGCTGCTTTATTCATTGGCACTGTAATTGAAATTAGATTAATCAGAATCTCTTGTGCCAGGGAGCGCTCTGCGAGGAGAGGCTGTGACTCTCTAATGAAGACCACACCAACAATGAAACCCATGTGAACCAAGAGCACCAGAGCAGATCTGTTGTTCCTTGGATAAAAATAGGCAGCTGACTCTCGGCGCAGAGTTTGATTCATCTGTTTGTCATCAGAAGCCTTTTGTCTCTGTTTCTGAAATGAGCAATAGGAGACTGGAATAAGATTAGAGGTCATAGAGCAAAGGTCAGTCACTTCAGGAACTGTCATAGTGAAGGATTTGTATCATTTAATGCTCCATAGAAGCACCAGGTGAGAGCTCGTTTTTTTAGCTGGTGGAATGATAAAGCATTGTTTTGTGAGTTCTTTTGGGTTGTTTGAGTTCACCTCTGTGGTGTTTAGGGCACTGGGGGCAGTGTGAAGCCTGCTGACGCATTCAACCTCCCCGGTGATCTGGGAGAGAATGTCACTGCACAATACGCAGCCATGGACACACACAAACACCCTTGCAGATATCTCTGTAATAACTGCCAAGTTATACAAATACTGTTATGTTGATCTTCATATGAAACTGAGAGTTAGCTAGTAGTTTGTCAGTTTTGCCCAGAATGTGGTAGCACAAGAGAGTAAAATTTCATCTGTGCAAAGAGAAAATCACATGTATGCATTTGTTGTGCAGTACTGCTGCAAATTGTGAAAATCACATATATCGCATATATAGTATTTTTTATTGTTCATATATAATTATTATGGCTTCTTTTGTGTGCTTCTTTTAATATTTTGTCCTTTCCTTAGAGTTTTAATCATAAAACAGAACTACAATAGTTTAAAACTACAATAATCCTAAAAATAAATATATATTGTTTTGATATTTATGGTGTGAAAATTATTTTAACTTATTCAATTGTTCCCCTAGCAAAGGTAAAGGTTAAAGGTTAAGATGAAATATGAGATGTGACATGTGATGTGATATGATATGAAAATCATCATTAATCTTAAATATCACTTAAGAAGAATATCTAATTTGCTAATTATTTCCTATCTGTAATTATGACACAATATGAAAAAAAAAAAGTAGACAAATTGTGGACAAATTAAATTAGTATAGGTGTATACTAATCAATTATACTAAAACATAAAAAACATGCAAAAGATTGGTTTTACAGACATAAAAAGACACTCTTTCCAACAATATTGGAGACAAAAAACTTGTGAGAGGAACAGACAAGCAATTTATTTTAATCTCTCTACATATCATCTGTCTTTCAATCATAAAAAGTGACAGGCGTTCAAAGTTGCACACATTCTGAGCTATTTTTCTGTCAGCAATGAAATAAATCAGGTTTCAGTTTGCGCAGAGAGATCAGCCTTTTCTTCCAAATTGAACAAAGCCGGTCTCTGGAGTCTCAACACTTTTCAATCAGAACTGTAGTATCTTGGATGTTGACGTCATGGCAACGAGCTGTGTAGGAACGAGCACAATTGCAACACTTCAGACAGCTCACGGCTGACTATGTCACTCCCACCAACTTAAAACATGTAAAACTGAATCCAGGCAAATAAGTGGCCACTCTCACTGACCCGATTCTGTCGGCAGGCTGCAGGCTTATCAATGGAGCCGGCCGGGTCACACGCTGTGGCGGTGAATAGCTTGTTAACAGAGCAGCGGTGGACTGGGAGCTGCAGTAATGCAAGAACAGCTCCTGAAAATCACACCAATGTCACAGTCATATAGTTGTCAATTCTGTCTGAAGCTCAGTGCATGACGTCTGATACAGTCATTTTGTTCTTCTGAGCGATCAGAGCAGAGATGTTTCACTGTATGGGTTCTGCTGATGAATAATGAACTCTCTTAGGACTCTTTTTGGAGATGAACTTATGCTGTGTGTAATTATCTGTGATTGAAAGCATTTACTATTTTTCCTTTAGAATGATCCATATGTTATATGCTGTATAACGAGTGGGACGAATCCCTGAGACTCGTGTACGCCGCTCTATGTGTTATACAAGGATTATTCATGTAGCCAAATGTGTGTGTGTGTGTGCTTTCTGCAGGTATACACGAGTTCCCTGATGATATCTTCACCAACCAGGAGCGAATGGAGGGGGCCGTAGCCTTGCACGTTCTGTGTGTAAGTATCTCTACCATTTGATTTTCCTTTTCAACATTCAACACAGTAGTTTGAAATTACACGAACACTTGTCACAAGGCTGCATGTTCCATTGAAACATCAGGGCAGTCTCTGTGTTATTTGTTGCTCATTGGTACACATGAATGAATTGATCATTGAAAATTTCAGGGTATAATAACTCACTTGAATGGAGAGTAAGCATTGTTCAACTTAAATTATATTGTGAGACCTTGAAGTCCAGTCAGGATGTGCCACATTAACCAGTATGACAAATAAAACGGTGCGTGTGGCCACATGCCCCAATAACAATTATGTATGTTAGTTTATAGCCTCTGTCCGGAGCCAGCATAGACTGCTCTACTTGTCTGTCTTGTAACACTCCAAAGAGAAATGTTGCTAAAAAAGAACATTATTTTGTGTATTTAGTGTAACGCATTTCGATTAAAGTTTCAAAAAGTATTTTCCACATACTGTACATTATTGTTTCTCCTCTATGTTTTCATGTTCATGAACTTTATAAATTATCTACAGTAGAACATGATGAAGCCTGTACACATCTTGGCATGTATTTTAGTTCTTACCTGAAATTATGTTTACTACATTGATTGTGTATATAGAGAGTGAGATTGGCATTTATAGTCTCCGGCAGTCTATGCCAGATGACGCAATCATTTGTTTACAATAATACACAATAGAGTTTCCTCTGCCAACAGTATTTCCTGTAGTTTCTGTACTTTCGTGGATTGAGTTGAGGGTTCTCTAGAGGTTTAAGTTAGAGCCAAAGTGAAAAAAGGCTAGAAGTTGGAAGAAGCGTTAGGTGGGTGGGCCCAGAGACTTGATAGAATCATTTTTCATTGAAGTATGATTGATTGAAATTGCTCTACCTGCTTCACTCTATTGCCAAAAAATAAAACACACACACACACACACACACACACACAATGACATATGTATTTATATTCCTAAAGCAATTATAATGTTCACTTATTCACTGTTTAGTTGTAGTTATTGTTTTTTTAAAGAACTGAGAGATAAGAAAATTGTTTTATGTGGTAACTGACATCATGCCACCCACAATGGATGTTGATAGAACTTAATTAATATTAAACCTACTACGTGAATTATTGCATTAATGCTCTTTTAATAAATCCATTACAGTTGGACTTATAAAATAAACTGAGTTGCTCTATCCACCCCCATCATCGTAAGCTATCAAAGAGAGACTATTCATCATGCATCAGGCTTTCCTGCCCCCATAGGCCATGTCTGAGCACACTTTTAAGTGAAGCATGCCATGTGAAGCAGGTACTGATGCAGTACTGTGTGTTCCTGCTGAAATCCCCTGCAGGGTTGGTTTGACACTGCCATTGTTGCTCGTTGTTTAGGTAGTTGCCCATGTAAGCAGAGAGTGAGTGGATGGTAAAAGCTGCAGCAAAAACCCTCTAAGACTCCCTCCAGCTGTTTACATGTTTTATTTATCTTTTGGGGCTTCGGTAGCCCAGCTCTGCCTTGTCAGAAGGTCAAGAATAAAAGGAAGGGGAGGGAATGAGAGTGGAGTGGGCAGAGATTACGTAATGGGCACACAGTGCAAGCATGGCAGCGTGGCGGCTGAATTAGATGCACTGATTGGCAAAGTCTTGGCGGGAAACAGTTGGCAAACAGATCCCTGGAGTGAATGAGAGCTGGCTTTGAAAGGATGGTGTGTGCTTGCATTCATGTGTTTGTACATGCAAGCTCTATTTCTATATCTTTAAATGTTGTATTTCATCGACAATATGTATTATTTATTTTGTATTAAAAATATTTAATTGTTGTTAGCAGTGCTTTTAGCAGGCTTTTTTTTAGTATGTTCATGCGTAAGTTCACATGCATATGTGTTGCATGTCAAGGGACCATGACATCTGTGATTCATACCCATGTGATCAGAGCAGATGTTGGAGCAACTAATCCACACACAGCTCTTTTATGCGAAACATGTCAGACTGTGAAAAAAAAACATCAGATCCTCCCTATTGAGTATGAGACAAATAAACTTTGAACCCCCCCAGTCCCAACCACCCCTCACTCTGTAAAGGGCACCAGCTTCCATCAGTGCCTTTCTGTCATCGGGACACTTTCTAAGAAAAGGTCTGAATAGTCCCAGTGGACGGCTGTCCCACTGGAGGGCAGATTGCTCTGAGAATGTAATGGTGTTGACACTCATGTACTCAAATGTGCCCGCACGCAAGAATTTCGCTTTGCACAAATTTCATGCGCTCCCTGCAGTGGCTTCTAGAGTCTGTTTTTTTTAACTTCTTATGTAATGTGAAGTTACAGAGGCTTCATCACGTGTCCCAATCTCATTTAAGGTGGTATTTCCACAATGGATCCCTTTGACTTAAAAAGAAGAAAATGAAAATTCTGTCTAAAGGTGAAGTTTTTAATAAAATATCCTGGCTGCTATTTTCTAAATAATGCAGTGGCTCTTAAGCATTTTTAACATTTTGACAGACCATGATTTTTTAAGGAATAACTGTCAAAAAGTACATACCCTTTAATTGTTCCAAACATTCTGCTGCTGCTGAACACAAATTAAGATATTTTGAAGAATGTTGATAAGCAAATAGTTGCTGGTCTCTATTGACTTCTGTACAATTTTTGCTAGTTCATGCTAGTTCAACAAAAAAACTCATGCAGGATTGAAGTTGAATAAATGATGACAGAATTACCTTCAAAAGGGCTTACTGCGGCAACTTTAAGAAGGCTAAGTTTAATTAAGTTTGTTTTTACTCTTTTTTTTTTTTCTCTCTAAAGGCCATGTATATGTTTTATGCGCTGGCATTGGTGTGTGATGACTACTTTGTTCCCTCTCTGGAGAAGATCTGTGAGGTAAGACATGTATTATGTTCTAGCTAATGTGCTACATAAAAAAGATGCCATAAAACATATATTAAAAAAATGTTGTTTGTACAATAATTTGAAGATTGACATTTTTGCAATATAAAAGTGTATTTAAAAAATGATGTAAGGTGGGATTAATTACGATTAATTTCAGAAAAATTACTTAATTCTCAGAAACATTTGTTTTGTTTTTTTTTTATATTAAATCTTTCTACTTTCTGACCAATCGCAGATGAAAAGAGTGTTCAGGGAAATTTGAAATTAGTCGTTATTTTTGCCTGTATTCTGTCTTTGATATCTCTCTCTGTCTGTATAAACGTGTTGTAGCGCCTCCATCTCAGTGAGGATGTAGCAGGAGCCACATTCATGGCAGCAGGAAGTTCAGCTCCTGAACTCTTCACCTCAGTCATAGGTAAACATCTCTGAAGACAGCATGCTTTTGGTAAACAACATGGACATGGACCTTCACATGCCCTATGTAAGCCACCCCGTCTTCTCTGTGCAGGTGTATTTATCACCAAAGGAGATGTGGGAGTGGGCACAATCGTGGGTTCTGCTGTCTTCAATATCCTCTGTATCATCGGAGTGTGTGGGATCTTTACTGCACAGGTGAAAAGCTTTGTTATTTCTCTGTTATTAAGTTCTCACAACCAATTCACAGATTTACGTGCCTTCTTATGTATACTTCTTATGCATGCTAATGTTGCTAACCTTTTGGGCTCAGTTATATAAATTAGGGTGTTTTATAGTTTCCTTAAGTGTAAATTCATCTTTTAGAAGAGTGCTATAGTTATATTCAAAGTATGTTATCTTCCGCAACACTGTTTGCATCCTCGTTTTCTACGATCTCTACGGATTCCTAGTAAGATATTATTTTCCTTTAGAAAGTCGACACAAATGTACTGAGCAAGCATTATGAATTCTCAGAATCTGTAAGAGGACGACTTACAGATGAATCAGGTGACCTGTGCATCCCCTTTCTAAACCTCTGCCCTAAAAAGCCATTACTTAGTGCAGAATGACAGTAAGAAGTGAGCAGACTATTCTCAGGGGTCACTGAGAGTACCCGATGAGGTCAGCCACGTTAGCTGTGGAACTGCTTTTTTGTTTTCCATCCTGTCGTCTTTGCTTTCCACTTGATTCAGTCATTCACGCTCCTTCAGTTTAACCTCCTGAGACCCTTACTATATTAAAGAAAAGAGGATATGAGGTTATTCAGCCTTTGCACAAGCATGGGAAACTGCTTAATAGTTTTTTTCCTCTCCCAGTCTTTCTCCAGTCACCATCTGGCAGTGGAATAGAGGCATTCTGGGTAGTCTGATAAACGTCTGAAAAGACCTGTGTCTCTCACATAGACATATACACACAATTGTTTTATGCCCTTCTCCATTAAGAATTGAGAAAATGATATTAATTCATTGCTGTGTGTGTGAATATGTATCACACACACACACACACACACACACACACACATATTAGTGCAATTAATCATCCAAAAAAAAAAATCTTTATATAATGTATGTGTGCAAACTGTGTTATATTTATTAAAAACAAACACATGCATGCATATGAGAATAAGAAAATATTTTATGTTTATATATTAAGTATATTTATGTATAATATAAAATATAATATAATAAAATATATTAATGTATACACATGTACTGCATATATACTGTATATGTGTGTATTTATATATACATAATAAATATACACGGTTCACACAAATATATTGTGTAAACAAATTTTTATTTGGATGCGATTAATCATGAAGAGAGAGAGAGAGAGAGAGAGAGAGAGAGAGAGAGAGAGAGAGAGAGAGAGAGAGAGAGAATGGCTATTTTTTGGCCATTTTTACCCAAATACAATCTTACGATCTCAGTAATCTTTCCCAAATTGGCAACTAAAGACACTTACTATAAGACACTTACGCATGGAGTCCATCAGTGTCAAGGGGGAAAAAAACACATCTGCAACAATGGAGCTTCTGGTTGCCACGGAAACACAAAGCAAAGAGTGTCACCTGTGGTGTAAGTTAAGCTGTGCTGGCGTGAGCGATGGCGTATTACTTCCGGTGCTCTGACGTAGATCAGTGCTTTTTATGGAAGGATCGCCCTACACAACATGACACACATTCAATATGGATTATTTCACACAGTTCAATCAAGATTGATTCGGTACAGGATGTCACATCCATAAATGGTTCCTTGGTTCGTCGTTCATTTCCTTTACTCACTTCCAATTCACACACTTTAATTCAGCATTCTAAACTTTGAAGCCAAGACCACATTTTTTTTTAAAAATCCGGAAATAGTCACAGATTACATATTATACAAGAGGCATGACAAGCACATTTTAAAATCCTTTAATACCAGGGTGTTCAACCAAGTCCATGAATGAAAGAAGCATCCGATTTATTTAGTGTTGTGGATAGAAACTTTTTTGAACTGTACTTCTTAATATACTGTTCAACTATTTGTGTAATTTCATTATTAACGATTCCATATTTTGTTTTGTTTTGTTGTTTTCGTTTATTTCAAAATTGTGGCACCTCTACATGTCTCCCTTTTATAATCATGACCCTGTAATATGATAGACCTAAAGTTACAGAACACTGAAAAAGAAACCTGAAAATAAATAAAATAAAATCTGTAAAATTTACTGTGACAAGCATCTGTGGTACCCACAAACAGGGTGGTAATGAGAAAGCCTCATACTGTATAGAATCAAAGCTCATTACAAGTAGCTTTTCCTCAAGTTGACTAATGTATTGAAAATGCGCAGTGTCATAAACGGCAACATAATAACACACTTGACACTAAAAGTGGGCAATAAACATTTACAAAATAAAATGTAACAAAAACCCTAATGTAGAAAAGAATAGATGTCAAACAGGGAATTCATGGGAATGTCAGTATGCAGATTTTATATTTATGAGATAAGATCACTTGTTTATTTTCACTTCCAAAAAGTTGTTATACTGCTTTGACACTTGCTCAGTTCCCTCCCTTTGAGTCTGACTGTGTTTGTGTCCCTCTCTCTCTTGTTGATGCAGGCAGTACGGCTCTCGTGTTGGACGTTAATGAGAGACTCGGTGTATTACACTATCGCTGTGACCACTCTGATTGTGGTGAGTAGAACTCTAAGTGGCTTTTCATGCTCCTATGATGCCTATGGGCCTCCTCGCGCAGCAGGAGAGGAGAAGCAAGTGGCTCTCCCGTGGGGCCCGTGGCCTGCAGCACAGGCCTCTTATTTGCCCACACTCTGCATGTGTTCCCAGCACAGAGGAACAACAAACACAGATTATTAGTACACAGGACACAGAGTATCTCAGATGATACTCAACAGCACCTTATTAAAAATTGGATTCGCTGAAAGAGAAAACTGTATTGTAAAAGTTTATACTGTTACAGTAGAAACTTCAACTCTTTTTTTTTTCAAATGTCATTTTTTGGAACCTTAAAAAAATTTGAATTATGTTGATAATATAATTTATAAAGGAACAAATAGACATATTATATTATATTATATTATATATTACTCCATTAGATTTCTCATTAAATCCATATTTACAGTAAGATAATCCTGCCCTCTGGTGGTAAGGTGTGACATTTCAGAACTGTTTGAAGAAATTTGCCTTTGTTATTATGATTTGTCTGGAAATGTAACTTTATATTCTGTTGTTTTTTTTTTTTCAAGTTCATCTATGATGAAAAGGTGACATGGTAAGATTAAAGCTGTTGCTACACCAGACCACTCTCCTAATTTTTCATATTACAACCGTTTCACATTTTGTTTAGTATTCGGTCATTTATGCTACTTTTTCTCCTCCCAGGTGGGAATCGCTCATCCTAATAGTACTGTACATATTTTACATTATATTAATGAAGTAAGTTCTCTACTCTGACACTATTGAAATTTTGTCATTATTGCATGGATTTGCTGCTGTTCGTATCTACTCCACGTCAGTAAATTGCATCACTGCTGATTTTATTAACTCTCCTTCCTTGGTGTTAATCAGATTTAACTCGCGGGTGGTTCATTACATCGAACGGCGGAAAAAGAACTCTGCAAATCTGGGTAACGGCACAGCAAGCAACACAGACATCGACGATGGGTGCGATGCCACTGTCGTGCTGCTTAAGAAAGGTAATGCATGCAGTCCTGTTTTATATAAGTGTGTACGACTGCTTAGCGCCCATCTAAATTTCTGCATTGCTGTCGTGCCCCTCTTAGCAAATTTTCACAGGAAGCCATCAGTGCTGATGGTGGACGAGCTCTTGTCTGCATACCCTCATCAGCTGTCCTTCTCTGAGGCCGGGATGAGAATCATGATCACCAGCCACTTCTCTCCTCGCACACGCCTCACAATGGCCTCCAGAATGCTTATCACAGAGGTCAGACACACAAGCACAAAAAAAGCACTAAAGTACAGATTTTTTGGTTTTCAAAAGAAATCTCATGAAATATTATTACATATAATTTTTTATTGCATCATTAAAATAACTGTTGTATATATATATATATATATATATATATATATATATATATATATATATATATATATATATATATATAAAAGTAATATATTTAAAAAAAAGTATATTAAAAATAACAGTACCATGTGATCCTTCAGAAATCATTCTCATACAACGATGATTTGGTTATCATGAAACATTCCTTATTGTCAGTGTTCAAAACCCTTGTTTTTATTCTGTTCGTATGTTTCTGTAGAGGCAGCGTCTGATAAACAGTCGCTTCAGTAACGGGGACTCAGAGGTGACAGTAAAGATCCCAGGAAAGCGCGGGGTGGAGAATGGGCTGGCAGGACCGGACCGAGGCCTGAACGGGCGAAAGGGGGGTCACCATGACGACGACAGGGGAGGAGCTGAAGCTGGCACTGACACTGAAAACGAGAATGAGGACAATGAAAACAATGAGAACGATGAGGAGGAAGAGGAGGAAGATGACAACGAAGGACCCTATGTACCATATCGCTGCCCCGGTATGTTGATTACAGACGATTGATTACAAATACTGTAAATAATTTTAGATGAATTCCTGGTTGTCCATAAGCATTAAGTGTTCCTAACAGGAGGTGAACTGTGGTCAGTTTTGAATGAAAGTGTCTGTTAAAAGGCTAATGACTCGAATGTTGTCGTGATCTTGTGCAGGTGGGGCCTTAAATAAGCTAAAGTGGCTGCTGGCCTGGCCACTGAGTCTGCTGCTGTTCTTCACCGTGCCCAACTGTTCCACTCCTCGCTGGGAGCGCTGGTATATGGTCTCGTTTATCAGCTCGACCCTCTGGATTGCTTTCTTCTCTTACATCATGGTTTGGATGGTAAGAATTGCCTCGCAAATATTACGTTAAATTCTTATAAGTGTAAATTAAATGACCTGTTGATGCTTCCGTGGCAGGTCACAGTGATCGGTTACACTATGGGCATCCCTGATGTCATCATGGGCATCACTTTCTTGGCTGCTGGGACCAGCGTTCCTGACTGCTTGGCCAGTTTAATTGTTGCACGGCAAGGTAGGAACAAATGAATATTTCTTCAAGCTCTAGCATTATTATCAATTATTATTTCCACAATGAATCGGTGTCCTCAGAATGTGTTTGTGAAGCTTCAGGTCAAAATACCCTACAGATTATTTATTATATAATTTTGAATATGCATATTTTGAATGGAAGCAGAAAGCACGTTTTCTGTGCCTGTTTCTTTTGCTCCTCACCCCCTTTTCCAGGATAGGGCTGCGCCATTACAGCTCATACCTGCTAAAAACATCTGTTTTTTTTTTTTATGATTATCATGTTTATCACAACTATATTAGTTTAAACATCTGAGTGGCACACAGACAAAAAGCGCTTGTCTCAGAAAGTTCTCTTAGTTGTTCCCGAAACACGACTGCGGTCTAGGGGTGACAGGACGTTCTCTACGTATGCTCCAAAACTATGGAATTTTCTCCCCATTAGTTCTCGGCAAACGAATGCTTGACAGACCAACATTGATCATTTTGTGTCATTCAAACCTTTTTATTTTTATGTCATCCACGGACAGTCGTATCAACAGAAGGCCAGCAAAACAGTGTTGCCCAGTCAGCAATTTGTCCTAGTTTGTGCTAGTTTTATACAGTCACCATTTTGTTTGTTAGTCCATTGGTTAAAACAATCTTTCTCCACCTCTCCTGGAATGCTAGGTCAGTTGAAGGGGACCTGACAAAATTTTGATTTCAACAAAGAGGGATACCGCAGAAAAGAAAGCAACTGGGCTGGTTTTGAACTAGATTCAATAGAAAATGGTCTGGTTTGGTTTTGCAGACCTGGCAATCCTGCTCCAGAATCAAAATGCACTGAGTTTTGAATTTTGTGGTAATAGGAAATGCCACAGCAGTTCTTGTTCAGTTTTTTCATGAAGCACTGATTTTTAAAAAACCACGAGTTCATGGTCAGTGGTGAATTCCTCATTTAACGCTGGAGCAGAACTGAAAGTATTAGAATATTAAATTTCTGTTTTAGTCCCAACTGTTCCTCTATCTTTTTTCAGGAATGGGTGACATGGCTGTGTCTAACTCTATCGGTAGTAACGTGTTTGATATCCTGATTGGGCTTGGTCTGCCCTGGACCCTCCAGACTTTGGCCATTGACTATGGCTCCACAGTAAGTGGAACATTTTGAAATAGAAATTATTGTTTAACGATTTGTTTGGTAATTGCTTAAACAGCATTGAAATAAAAAGTGTATTCTAGTGTGTGTGTTGTTTGTTTGGTTAATATTTGTAGATGATTTCATCATAATAGTGCTTAGAACGCAGATCATTAAGAAAGAGCATCTTAGAGCAGTGGATTACATAAAATTAGTGTAGTGATAGTGTAAGGTAATAATTAGGGATGTACTGATAATTATTTTTATGCTATAGCCAATAATGAATAAATGAACAATAGTAAAATAAGGAAGAAAATATCTATTAACTTTTAGATTTGCTCAAGATTACATTTAACAGATCGCATTTAAAATATTAGTGTTTTTAAAGACTGATGGTACACCTTTGCATTTGAGTCTCCCTAGGATAAATAACCTTTTGTGTTTATTTGTACATTTCTTTCCTATATATTTGTTCTACCGTACAGCCTCCATGCAAGAGCTAACATGCTTTTTCTTGCAACACCTTTCAGATTCACCTGAACAGTAAAGGTTTGATTTTCTCAGTTGGGCTGCTGCTAGCATCTGTGTTTCTCACGGTATGCAGGAGCATTTAAAAACACTTACAACAAATGTCTTTTGAATGCACGTCTCACCATCTACCCTTGTTTTCCCTCTCAGGTTCTCGGTGTACATTTGAACAAGTGGAAGCTGGACAAGCGTTTGGGTTTCATTTGTTTGCTGATGTACGCTGTCTTCCTGTGTTTCTCCATCCTCATCGAGTTTAACATATTCACCTTCGTCAATCTGCCCACCTGCCGCGAGGAATGAGACGGCTCCTTTTCCCGGCCCTCCCTCCTTGACCTTGTGAGGACAACGGCACAAGTCCTCGATCAGATGCAGACTGGCTCTTGTTCTAAAGGAATACTTATTTATTGATCTAGCTGATCCTCTATTGATCCTCTCTTTTTCTTTCCAATGGGTGCAATATTAACAGAGTCTCTGGATCTGTGGTGTTACAAGAGGAGAGAGAGGATGTGTGCGAAGAATGGTCCTGTTGACCGATATATAGACTGTTCTAACGGGACAGGAACGTGGTAAATGATGACTACTGCCTGGTTTGATGTGAATACTTTTTTTTTCGAAATATTTTGCATATTACATATTTAAAGAATATGATGTAAATGTATTTTATGATGGAATTTGTTTTATTAGCTGCTAATTTACTGAAGAAGAGGCTGGACTTATTAATGTCTGTAAAAATAGAGATTTACGAGGGTTCGTTATTTTGCTGAAAGGTACTGGTGACCTCTAGGAAATACTTGTATACAGTCCTCTTTATAATTTGGGCATTACCAAGTCGTCACCTTCATAGTACAAGATCAATCTGGACGTCAGGGTCATTAGTGTCTACTTTTTTCAGATGAGAATATGTTTACGGTGCAGAGGAGGTAATAAGATCAAATTTTAGTCAAAAAAGAGATAAACAGCGGGCAATTGTTTGCACCTGTGTGGAAACACTTGTTGGAACACTTCTACCAACATATTTATGTTCAATGAGACAATGTTCTTGTGTGAAATATGGGTTTCTATAGATGTGTTTCTGAATTTTCTTTTGTCTTTAACACTCTGTATATACTGAAACAGAGAAAGGTTTATTTATTATTTATTGAAAACTATTTATGCACATTACTTTCCTATGACGTACTGAAACAAAACCAACCCACAGCTGTCCCAAAGAAGAGACCGTTCTGGAGTTTCACCCAGGCTACGCCGTTATGTCCTTCAGAGCTTACGTGTCAGCCTTTTCTACTGGATTCCTTCTCCTTCATCTCTGAATATTATGCACCCTTTTAGATGCACCTTTGACTTGATGCGTAAAACAGTTTCTACTATTTGATATCGGTGTGACATGACATTAGAGGTAACTGTAAAGATTTTTTGAACACTCAAAACTTTGGCAGGCAAGTAAGGGAAAATATATAGATAGATATATATTTTATACTTAACTGTTTTGACATTTAAGATCGGTCCATTCCCTTTTTGGAGTGAATGGAGTGAGTGAGCCTCAAACCTAAGAAGCTGATTAGCAGGAACGTGTCCTGGTAAAATGAAGCTAACGTTGATAAGACTGTTTCAAAGTCAAAACGTAGATGCTCTAGAAAAGGTCAAGTCATTTTTCTCTTAGCATGCCGCTCTTATCTTAGAGTTTATCCAGGAATTTTGGAAGAAATCTTCTCAGCAGAACAAGGATCAGAATTCATTTCTAAGGATGCAGTTAATGATATGGATTTTTCAGGAGTTCTTTATGCTGATGTGTCCGGGGCTCATTTCTTGCCCTTCTTTTCGAAGGACTATTTAAATACTTTGTTTTGTATGCCTCTGGTTCTAGGGATTTGAAAAAGACACTACCATAATGCATCACAGCTGTAAGCTTCTAACTGTGGCACAATATGTGGATGAGTGGTCTTCTTCTCCTAACTGAGGTTTTTTAGTGAGCTGACAAAGTAGCGATTCTGTGGACTGTTTTAGTCTAGTTAGAGATTTCATGCAGGTTTTCTAGTCTGAAGGCACATTGCAGGGATATTTTGTGTTTTATGCACTGGTTAATACTGGGTGTCTAATTGTTTGTCATATTTTAAGAATAGAATTTAGGTGACTTAGAAACATATCTGGAAGAGTATTGCGGCAAAGTATTTTTTATCACAAAAGTAACTTTGTATTTTGTAACGCAAAATGTTTAGAAATGTTTTCTGCTTTTAAAAGTCTGTAGAGTGTGCTTCAAGTGAATCTGCATATTTATTCTTTAGATCATAAAACTAATTTGTCAGCTTACCGTCAGAGTACTTTTAGCATGCTTAAAATCAAAGGTCACACTTTGTAGGGCATTCTTTTCAACAATGTACAAAAGAAAAAAAGAAAATTTGTCCCTAGTTTGACAGAATATATTTGCAAATATGAACATTTTGTTTTCTGTATCACTCATAGTAGACATTGAGGCCTAGTTTACTTTCCGAAAATGCAACAGCAGGTCTAAGGTTTAAGCAATGTGATATTCCTGATAAATATAAGCTAGGTGTAATCCAAGTAGAGCGTACGAGCTGTGTTTGGATGCTGAAAATTGTTATTGGCTATTATTTTCTTCTTTTCAAAGCAGGGTATTATAAGAAAGACGTCGGGAAGGCAGGGTTTAATGAAAGTTTTGTTCATGAAATGCAATAATGTTTAGATGAATTAATTACTGTGTTTGCGTTTTTTGTAAATTCTAAACATGACACATCACAATCTTTAAAACGTATATATATATATATATATATATATATATATATATATATATATATATATATATATATATATATATATATATATTCTACGTAAATATTTCAGTAAGGTTTAATAGAGTTTGTGCACTCTATGCTCGATATTATGGATAGTAAAAAGAGGCAGAGATGCAGCTAAATTGGCTTTTACTGCAAAATTCTCCAAAATATATAAATACTGCTGCTTACAGATTGTGGGACATCAATGCCTATGATTATGGTTGCAAAATCAGCCGTACTAATTTACAGATTCAGTGTTTTTAACATACTGATGACTGATGACTGATTAACATACTATTCGGTCCTCTTCACTTCCGAAAATCTAAGCGCTGCTGTTCATTTGTATGCATAAATATAATAATTCTAATCATAATACTGAGGGCATGCACAACCAATTAGCCCACAATTAGAGAAACTTCCCTCAGATTTCCTTTTCTTGTCTGCTGATATTTCTTCATGGATTCAGGCATATTTTAATAAAAATGTGACTTTTACAGGGTGATGCATTGCTGATGTACATAATTATACATACATGAAAATGTCTTCATATTTTTGTCTTTGCCTGCATATCCGTTGACTATATTTTCATACAGTAGATACTGTACAATGTTTGGGTCCTTTATTTGTTTATTTTATTTTTGTTGTTGTTGTGTTGAAGGTTTGATTAAACACCCTTGGTTTGCTAAATCGCATGGGATATTTTAATATAAGGAGTTATTTATGTTCATTACTATTACACATTGTTGAGCACTGGATGGACAGCAGTGGAATTAGACCTCTTAGATTATTGCATGTTTTCTTTGTTTTATTTTTATTTCAATGGAAAACTGCTGGGCTTTTGATTCTCCAATGAAAGCATAAAATAGATATTTCATTCAAAGTAACTGATGTCTTCTGCATTTCAGGAGTCATAAAAAAGAATGGTGGTTGGCTTTATGTACTAAAATTTTTTTTGTTCAGGTGTTTCAGTTGTATATCAGAGTACATTTTTGCTACTTGAGCATAATAAAAATGATCTTTGCTGAGGTAAACACTATTGTTCACTATTTGTCTTTTCAGCCGTAATGGTATGCCTGAATGCGCTTTTTTTACTTTATGAAAGCATAAATGCAATTTTTTTATTTATTACAATATTTACTAAACCTCAAAGTACCCCTAACCCGTACATAAAACCGGTGATATCAGTACATTTAATGCAAAATATTGTTAGATCATGCCTCCATGCCAAGCGCCGGACACTAGATACTGTCAGATCCCATTTATCTAGTAACAGAATTAGTCAGCTAGTAAGTTGTCTAATACACAGAACTGCATTAATTGTCTTCTATCAGAAAAAAGGTTGACTGAGTATAGCCAGAGAGGCAGGATAGGATATTATAATAAAAAAACATAGTTTATGAATAATGTTAGGTATGCATGTTTTAATGCTAATGCTTCATCTAACCAACACAAATCCAACAAGTGTTATTATATCACAATCAAGCAATGGAAATTTACTGCTTCACAACCTTGAAATGGAGACATTCTCTTATCTCTTACTTGTGAATAACCAATTTTCCTTGGAACCCACAATCAAAAGACTAAACAACAATAGAATTGAAATCAATGAAATGAGTATACATGTATATGTAATATAGTATACACACACCTATATGTAATATAGTAAAATATATAGAAATGCATCTCAAATAACAGCCTATAGGATACAGCTCTGATCATTTTTGAAACACTGAAAGAAAAACATTAATCTTTAATTTAAACTTCAAACTATTTATTTTTCATTTAAGGTTTGATTTTAATTGGGTTTAATTTATTTAATAATTAGCTTTTATATTCACATTTAACAGATGACCCAGAACAAGCGTGTAAAACTAAATAATACGAAAATGAATAATTATATGAGTAGTTATCAGTAAAAACGATCATCTTTAATGGTAAACCATTTTCAAAGACTTTATAAGAGACGTACTTCTGTCAAAAATTAGATTTAAGTAGCTAAATTTAACTGCGCGCCTGTGAACGGTGGATGACGTAACCAGCCTGCTTTGCTTGTGGGAATTGTAGTTCATTCAAAACTCCCAACGTTCTGACAACGTTGCTGTGACGTTTGCGTAACGTGATACGTGCGCTGGCTGGGGACAGTTTGATAACCATTTCCGCCTATTTCTCGTACATATCGCAGTGTTTATTAAGAGATGCATGTTAAGGCATTAAATTTTGCAAGTGTGTAAGTACATCCATATAAATGGACCCAAACAGTGTCAGTCGCGTTAACTGGGCCATAAACCGCCGGGCGGAGGGTTTAGTAAGTAAACACATGGCAGACATGGCACAGAGACGCTCAGCGGTGTCTGAAGAGGATATGCACCCTCTGCCAGGAGACTTGAGCAGAAGCTCAGAAGACATATCTGGGCGGGCCGAGGTGAATTTCAGCGCGGATTCACAGTCCTACAATCCTGCAGGAGTGGCGGGAAAGTTAATGCGCGAGGATGCGTCTTCAACATCAGGTACTGGGGAAGTGAAAAGAGTGAAAATTATCATGTTTACCTTGCACATCTCTTCCCTTTTATCATTACGGAACTTTGTCTTGTTTAAAAATGTCCTTTGCGTTGAGAATTCAAGTGTTTTGATATACAGATTATTACTTGGGAGTTGAAAGTTATGTGTTATCTTATTTTGTTTTAACATAAAATTGCTAACTTGCCTAGTTTTAACGTAGGTAACTTGTTGGTGTGTTAAACTCGGGTTATTTAGTTGCTTATTTAGATAAAATGTGATAAAAACATCTAATGTTAAAAAAAAAATCTATGTTAATAAAGCCTTTCGACAGTTATGACTAAGGTTATTTAGTAAACTTATTATTATTATTGTGTGTGTGTGTGTGTGTATATATATATATATATATATATATATATATATATATATATATATATATATATACATACATTATATAAGTGAAACTGATGCATCAGTTTTCATATAAGTGCTGATTTTTTAGGCAATAGTTCTCCCAAAATTGTAAATTTGCTAAATTAAAATGTATTCACAGTAAAGATGGTTGTTTCTTCACTGGAATAATTTGGAGAAATGTGACATTATATCAGTTGCACATAAATTATCCACCGCAGTGAATGGGTGCTATCAGAGCGAGCGTTAAAACTGCTGATAAAAATATGAAAATAATCCAATAAATTTAAAGCAAATGTTTATTTTGGGGTGAACTGTTCCTTTAACCTTCTGTAAGACTTAACTTATATATTTTTTTATGCCTACAGAGGCAGCGGCCCACAGACAGATCATATCGCTCCTTATTGAGATCAAGGAGGAGCAGCAGAGGCAGTGGGAAGTTTTGAAAGACCTGCAGGCCAGGATTCATGGACAGGTGTGTGAAGAGGAGGACGAGCCGCTTGACGTAGATCTGCCACTGCGAACAATGGAACAGCTTGACGAAACGGAGCAACATTTAGAGGATACTGAAGCTCAGAAGAGAATGGTAAAAAATGATTACTGTCAGTCTACTCTACAATCTACCGTTAGTGCAGTGCGTGTAATAATAGGTTATATTACAGTGTACACCTCAATCAGGACAGGAAGTTTACATTTTATGGAGGCAGTTGCGTAGTCCAAAATAATAGTTTAGAACAATACTTGTGTTTCTAGTTTTTTAATTTTTTCTACAAAACTTTTCTGGTTACACTGTTCCCTCATTATTTGTAGTGTATTTATAATTTCTTTTTAAATGGATTTTTTCTCTAGGTGTCACACCTCTCACGGATGGGCGGAGCGACGGTAGATGATGCGGTCCGGCGTCTTATGCATGCTGTTCTCTCTTTCAGTGTTGGATCAGAGCTCAACTGGGTTGGCAGAGGACAGAAAAGGAGCTTCAGAAACACCAGACTGCAGGGTGTTCTGTTTCGTAAGCAGTCTTTAAAATCACATTTCAGTGCAGATGCATCTTCACGTTTATACGTTTTTAGGATCCGTGTGAAAGATTTTTTTTTAAACCCCGGTTTTTTTGCAGGTGCCTTGAAAAGGACACCTGTAGGAAAGGAGGCCACGCACCACCAGTTCGCTGATGTAGTGAAGAAATGGTTGCGGTTTGCCCCTTTCCGACAAAGAGGAAGTGGACGAAGACCGCATTGGAAACCTGTTGAGTTCATCTGTCCCAAATATGACAGTACTGTGGATGATCATAACCAGCTTAACCATAACCAGCTGGATTCTGGGGAGATTCAGGTGACAATATAATTACACTAAGTGTTATATGACTAAATGTCCAAAGACAAGTAAAGCGAAATCAGTGAATGAAGAAATGACAAGAGTGTGAAGGATTGGCTTTTAAAATGTATTTTTTTGTCATATTACATTCTATTATAATATTTGCATTGCTTTCTATAAGTTAAAATACACTATTGTTACGAGAATAATGTGCAGATTTTCACATTACAACATTAATCTTTAAAACCTAATGGGCAAATGTAAATAATTCTGTTATAATGGTTATTTTACCTGTACAATTGTTTTTTTATTGTATTGTAAAATGTTTTGTTTTTTTGTTTAAATTTTACACATTGCAATACATCTCGCAAAATGTAAATTTAAAAATGCTTTGTGTGGTTTTGTGCCATTATGTTATGACGATAAATCGACTTCAGAGTTAAGAATTTCAAACATTAAAGAGTTCATAAGTGTCAGAAAATGTCAGAAAAAAAATTCTCACATGTAATTTAATCACACTTCTCAATAATATACCTAAATACACTTACTCACTTGGTATCTTTGTTAATGTGAACCATTTTACAACAGTTTTCTAAGAACTCTTGCTTCCTGGCATATATAAAAACACATTAAAAACAATTTATCCATAAACTTTTTCTGTGGTGAATTCATTTAAGTGTCATTTGGGTGTTTTATGTTTATTGAGCAGCTATTTTCACTTTAAATGTGCTTAATGTTAGAAAAGAACATGATCTAACATAATCTTCCTTCAAGCCCCTCAAAGCACTTTTGAAAACGAATTTGTCATAGTCTGTATTGTATAATTTTTTCAAAAAATGTACTGTTTATTCTGTCTATTATAAAAATGACATTAACGTAGTTGTAATGACAGACCTAAGGCTGTTTTTACAGCTTGTGTTTTATGTATCTATATATATATATATATATATATATATATATATATATATATATATATATATATATATATATATATATATATATATATATATATATATATATATATATATATATATATATATATATATAATTATACATAAACACATAATATATACATAAACATGTCTAATACCTTTTGCATAATTTGCCAAAATTACAATTTGATTGGAAACAGTTAATATAATACCTGTAATATCACGTATAACAAAAGCAAGTGTCGTTTTAGCAATTTTCGCTTTGATTTCTTTGCTTTACTCAAGGAAGTAAAATGGCGAAATTTTAGAGCTATTTAGCCCACCGGCCATTTAACGTTATTTCATTGTTTTTGACCCTCTATAGTTTTCCTCCGTCTTTCCGGTTCTTTCACGTTCCTCTCTCTGAGAATCATCAATGGTCGGTGGGTCTAACAAAAGCTTTTCCCTTCCAAAGACATTCCCGGCTGGAACACGTGACGTGAAACTTAATGCACATCAACTTTTGTTCTCCTGCAGTTTGTTTTTGCCGGGAGAGGTCGCATGCTTTAACGCGGCTATGAGTCTTTCTTGCGAACTACAAGGAAGCGACCTCTTCTCGGTCTTGTAGGAACATCTAAAACTGTTAACATCAAGCGAGCCTTCGGAGGAAGATCGTCCAGGTCTTATAAATGCGTAACTGCGCTTTTTCCAGCGGGTGTTTTGGTTCCGTCCCGTCGAGGTGAGTCCCACACACTGTTTGTAAGCGCAAGTCTGCGGCGACTGTTTTGTTTTTTCGACAACAGCTTAGTCTTAAACGGGTTCAAAACGTTTCTTTTTGCGTGTTACCTGTTAAAATGATACAACTGCTCAATTTGTGGTTACAACAGTTTGGAGCATGTTTTATACGGTTTTGTTTATCTTTGTTTATGTAGTTATATCTTATTAACGCTTAATTGCTCCTGATAGTAATGCTTCTTTAAATGTGATGTCTTATCACCGGTAAGGATGGTTTGATACTTTGGTGACTTCTGTTTAGTAACTATCACTTGCTTTGTGGACAAGAAGCAAAATTGTTACTGTTGTCAGCCGGTAATTGGGTTATGCAGGTTGCTCCGGTTAAAAATGGTCTATGGGAAACATACATGTAATGTGAGGTTATGTTGTTGAACGTCATCATGATGGTTTGAAAGTTTTAAGGATGATCTCAAGGAAAGTTTCAAGATCAAGAAACACATCTTGCAATAAATCTTGCAATATGTCCTGACTTTATCAATACCCAAAATGCTGCCATGAGTATGAGTCAGCTTAACTTTTGAAACTTATCCATATTTTTATTAGGTGAATGGTACCCATGGTAATTATGTCCCCAAGAAAAAGAAAGGTTACTGAATGGTGTTTTCTTGTTTTTTTTTTTTTTCAACTGACTTTTTTTTAATGCAAAATGGCATGATAAAGATCATATTGCACTGAAAAACTGCTCACACTTCCTCTTGTGTTTCTTTGTGAACCCCAAAAGAGGGAAGTAAAGTTAGTTTAGGGGTCAAGTTGTAGCTTTACTGTGTTGTCCTCATAAGCGGTACACAATAATTTCTAGATGTTTTTTTTTTTTTTTTTGGACTAATTACATCTGAAGATTTGTAAAATGTTTGCCATGTTTTGGCATCTCCTAAAACTTGCTCCTGTCTCTGCACGATAAAATATTTACCAGCCCCTTTTACCAGGAAGAAAAGATAATGGCTTAATCAAAATGTACAAATGTTGTTGTTGTTTGTGCCTATAAAAACAATAGAAATAAATGTAAAATCTTTGTGACATAGTGAGCTTGCTTAGTTATCCACCACTTGTGCTTCCTTCCTAAATTCTTTTATTGCTGTCATACAAATTGATTGCGTTCATTGCTAACTTTTTTCTGAAAATCGTCGCACCAGATTTTTTTGTTTCTTCCCCACCAATATTTCAGCAGTGGCTCTGAGGCCTGTTAAGAGGATTAGTCTCAGGCAAAGGGAAGTTACTTAAATGATTTTGCCCAGAACATGCGTCACTTGACAAGAATTTTAGAGTTGTGCAGTGACTGGCATTGGATTAGTTTGGAAGAGAATGTTTTGATCCATTTCATTACTCTACATAACAGTTGTATTTACTTTATTTAAGCTGCGGTTCGCCGGAATTGCGACCACTGAGCGTGGCCGTGACTGAGGTGTCTTCATTATGGTAATTCCCTGTACTTTAATTTGTTATCGTAATTTTAGTGTCTGCTGACAGTATTGAGAGTAGTTACGCTGATTTCAGTGAATGTGGTGGGTATATCATTAAAATGCTTGACATTAGTTGACAATTTTGAAATGAAATGTGATCTGTTCTGGTCAGCCGGTCAGAACAATGAATGCAAAGTGAGAGATATCATATTTAGTTCAACCGCAGACCTGAAAATCAAGCCAAAGACTCACACAGAGCGCAGCATTATGTCAAACTGTTCCTACTTTTAATATTTTCTTTATTTAAACACTTTCTTGGTTTAAGTTGTGTACTACTCCCTCATAATAGACAATCATTCAAAGGATATATATTTTAGTTTTGTTGATCAAAAGTTACAGTAAAAAGGTTTAGAATGCTTATATATATATATATATATATATATATATATATATATATATATATATATATATATATATATATTATTTATTTATTTATTTATTTTTTTTTTCAGGAAAAGTGTTTTCACAAAAAATAAGTACTAACTGTGTATTAGCAATGATGGGAAAACACCATACTCTCAGTGATTATAGTGAATTCTATATAAATAAATTTAAATAGAACATTTTGCTTTAAATTTTTTAACTTTCTTTTGTAATTATTTTTGACCATATTACTAGTTTTTACTACATTTTTGATCAAATTGATTTTGCCTTGAAGTATAATCATACCGAATCCAAACTCTAATGTCCACACTGAATATTTCTGCCTTGTTTACATTTTGTGATCCAATTGGAGGTTCAAACACAGAGCAAACCTCAAATATGAGACCCAGTGGGACAGAGGCCTGTTTTGAAGCATGTGAATGCTGACTATATCTTCCCATCGCAATAACAACCAACAAAAAAAAAAACCTCCCTTGCATTCCAGGTTTACCAATTTTTGCCTGGCCGTGTGCAGTGTGCATTTGAAAGTGTTCGGAGGAAGCTGAAAAACTAATTTGTCTTTATTTTCTGTAGGAATAGTGGCATACTAAATAATGGAGGATTTCTTGCTGAAGGAAGACCAGGAAGTGATACATTAAAGTAAAGGAAAGCGCACATATTAGGTAAGGGGAGCTGGCTTCACATCTGCTTAAGAAGTGTGATTTATTTCAACAAGATCTAATGGTTTATCTGTCTCCCCCACTGAAGTGAGACTGTATTCATCACACGCAGAGATAATTTTCTCTTAAAGGAACACTCCACTGGCTGATATGATTACTCAGTTTGCTGCTGTAACCATTGCAACAGCAGGCGGCGATGAGCTACGCTAAGCTATGCTAAAAGTGCTATGGCCAGAGCCGGAGATCAGCAGAATGTATTCAGAAACGTAAAAACTCTGTTTATTAAATCTGGGGGAGTTGGTGCCTATTTTCAAAAAAGTGGACTGTTGAATGTTTAATTTTCAATGAGATAAAGCTAAACCAACAGCTTTTAAACCAAAACAATTTACCTACACATTTACGGCCAAAAAAAAAAAAACAGCGATGTAATCAACAGGTTTCCGCTACGTCTTTACCTGAAGGCAGGCATGACATCATGTCTCAGTTGATATACTGGCAACACTTTTTTTTTACAGCTTTATAGCTCAAATAACTTTTATGGATGACTTCAGTGTGTGCTTTACAAAACATGAGACTGACATCTGTTAAATTCTTTTGTAAATGTCTTATTATAGCCATGGTTTTTGCTTTTCTATGGTAATCGATATTGTCAAATGATGTATTTAACTTGTAATGAACCTGGAAAATTCCTTAAGTAATATTACACTTTTTTTCAGTTTTCATTTCCTTTTAACTGCCATATATCCTCATATTTTGGATGATGTGATGTGGCTGGAATCCAGCTTTAGCAAAAAAAAACTTGTTTTGTTTCTTCAATTATGCTATTTTGGTATTCAAAAACCTTCAAACAGGTTTGTTGTTTTGGTTGGGAGGGGCTATCAAATTAAACATGGACTGGATTGAAGATGGCACTGAAAGCCTCTTCTTATCATGATAACCTGCTTTAGACCTTTTCTGAAGACAATGAGAAGGATAATAATAGCATAATGGGAAAGATGAAGCAATTGTTTTCTTCTTGGGAAGATCATTCTACATCCAGTCCAGGACTCTAGAAATTATATCAGCTCTTGCAGTCAGGAAGCTGCCAGTCTGCCAAGAGCCTTTCCCACGGAATCACCTCACGCTTCCCACTGCACCGTCTGAATGAGAGACCTTTTTGTGTCTGACACAGAAACTAGGAAAGAGAAAGAGAGAGAGAGAGAGAGAGAGAGAGAGAGAGAGAGAGAGGGTTCTGAAGAGTAGGAAACTTTTAAGTAGATCAAAAAGGTGCGTTTGGAGCCAGATTCAGGGCAACAGCGGAAAGGAAACTTGATGAAAGTGTATGAAAGATGTGCACTAAGCACTTAAATGTAAGAACGGTCCGATGTATGAGTCTGGAATTTGTCAGCACATGTATAAACTGTTGTTTGATCCTGATTTTGACTGGATATTGCTCTGGGACATGCTATGTGGGGTGGAGCTGGCCACATCCTGTAGAGCTCTGGCCTCTGCCTGCTCCCTCTGAATGTGTGTTTATGTGCTTCTCTTGTCTGGGGATCAGGGGATCACACCCATCCCATGTTGCGAGTAGGCCTAGATATGTTTGAGATGAAATATTGAAAGGCAGTGCATGTATTTAATCAGGTTTAAATAGTCATCTTTTAGCCTTCACTTATGAAGTCTGGCTAGTGGCATTCAGATGGTTTGAGTTTGTTGGTCTGTGCTGCAGTCTGCGGTAACGAAAGGCTATTTTGAGTGCATTTTGTCACTGTTTTGCCTGCTTTTGCAGCTGTGCCTGTTAATGTCATTTTTCTGAGCCTTACCGAGTCTCTCAGCAATCCTTTCAGTCACAGCAGCAGGAGACTGAGCTTAAGAACCACTTTAACTTGAATGAACTGTCAGTCAGATTTCAGGTCTTCAGGGGGTTTATTTTTTTACATTTATTTATTTTTTAAAGTCGTGTATTCTGAAACCGCATCAAAGATTTTAGTACATTTCACTCTGGATTCCGAGGGGGTTTGCAAAAAAGTACTTGTGTGTCAATCACTTTACTGTGAAGATCAGACACTTCAGAGTTTCAAAAACAGTTGCATGAGAGCTGACACAAACTCCTTTTTTTTAGCATTTTTTTGTCATGAAGCTTGAACGAATCGGTCAGTAAATGATTCAGTGACTTGTCTCTAGTTTTATTTCTGAATGAGGGAGAGCAGTTGAGTGAATTGGTTGAGCAAATGATTCAATGACTCACTGTCATTATAATTTCCAAATGAACAATTATTTTGTCGAAATGTATTAGTAAATGGTAAACCACTCAATCATAAAGACTCCTTTTTCTAAATATATATAAATGGATATTATGGCGGGACAATATATCGCACTGACAAGTTACACAATGTCGCATTCAGTATCACAAATTAATCTATGGCTCTGTGTGTTAAATGACACTCCATTTGAAAGCAGGTGATGGAGATTTACTGCTTTACTGACTACATGTGCATGACTATAGCATGCAATATATCGCTCAACCCTTATTAATATGGTTGACTAAATTGGTTGAGTAAATGATTCAGTGATGCATCTACTAGAATAACTCGCTGAACTGACAGTAACATCAAACACGTGTGACAAAAATAGTGTTGGGCAGTTTAAATAGACTATTCTGTGTTATCAGTAACTATGGATAATGCCAGTTACCATAATGCCAGAGGTTAAAGTAATTGTTAAAGAAGGTGTCAGCATAACAAAGGAAAGGTTTTACCACAACTAACACAACAAACAGATCTAATCTAGGTTTGAGTTTGTCACATTTTATTAAAATAGCTTTGCTTGAGTGCACAATAGCACATTATTTGGAGTGTAAACAGACCACAAAACCGATGAGAGTCACAGATGGAAGAGACTGGATCTGTCTATGTAGGCTAACTAAAAAATACACAGACTTTTGAGTGATGTCTTCACAATGTTGCCCAAATAGAATATGTTGATGTTGTTTCTGAAGCATGGGTGACTGTAGCATATGAAGATTTTAGCTGTTGTTGTGCCTCAAGGCTGCTGTCTCCCATGGGCGGGTAGAGCTCTCGACAGGCTTTGAGCAGAGCTGGATTTTTTCCAGCTGCGTTTTTGTGAGGTGGAGGGCCATATAGCAGCAGGGTCCTAACACAGTGCCAGACAACTTCATTATCCAATAGAAACCCAGTGTCTTTTTCCTCTCCCTTCCCCTTCTCTCATACTGTCTAACCACTGCATCAGACATGAGGATGATTTGTTAGTATAATTCTTTGAATGTGTGTTCTTTAATTGTCCTAGTTATGGTCTTGAACATATATTGTAGATGTGTTAACAATTAAGTCGGCTGTAAAATTCTCTCAGAAGAATATAGGAAACTCAAGGGAAATGAAATCATTGAGCATTATGGTTAAAGCATTAAAGTATTTTTTGGGAGGTGATTTATAAACTCTGCACTGCATGTGGACATATTTTATTGTTGACTTTGTTTAGGATTTCATTTGTTTGCTGTTTAATATTACTCACAAGATCAGTTCAGTACAAACTGCATAACCTATGCAAACAGCACGTCTGGTTTCATTAGCTGTGAATCACATTGGTTTCATTAGCTGAGTCTTAACCAACACATTTCCAGTCCAACAGGACTGGAAAGACTACGTCATTCAGCAACACACTTTGACTTCCTTTGTTGGTTACATTAACTGGAATAGGGGAAAAGCCCATTGCTCAAGAGATAAATGCATATACGGGTTCACTTTTTAATTGCAGAACACTGTTGACCACTAACATGAGAGTACTGTAAATGCCAGTAGGTTAGCCAATCAGAGAGCATTTATGTCTTAAAAAAAGACTTATGGAAAGAAAACAAAAACAGCAAAAAACAACAACAAAATTACCATCACTATTAGTAATCTTGTAATTTTAGTAATTTTGTAATTGTAAATGTGTATTTTATGTATTGTGTCTTTTGTTAACTTACATCATTGGCTGCTGAGAAACTTCACAGAGTAAGAGTTTCATTGTCACTGTGATGTCAACTGACAGTTTCCTGTAAATAATGGTAGCATACTGTTGAACTGTGTTGGAAAAAAAAAACGTTTTGTTTACACAAAAATATTAACATTTGATAATGAAAAGAAATTATTTTTGAGCATCAAATTATGATTTCAGACTGAGCATTTGACACTGAATTCAGCTTCAGATAAATAAATAGAAAACTCTTCATTTAATCTGTAGTAATGTTTTACTATATTTTACACCAAATAAATACAGATTTGGTAAACATTCAATCTTACAGATTTGAATGGTAGTGTACATATGTTCTGGTACATTATAATTGCACAAGAAGCAGCATTTATATTCACAGAAAAGCACAAATAATTCATTTTAAATTCATTAATTAAAACATTTCTGGAAATTTCTATCATAGAGTAAACTATCCCTTTAATAAAATATGCAGTTTGTTTATCTCAGTCACATTTGGATTTGTTTCTCAGTAATGCTGCACTGTTCTCCTGCAATTTCTAAGGCTGTCAATGTTTTGCCCTAAAAACTGTCACTGTCCCGCTGTTCACTGTCATGCTTATATTAAGATGCACTGCACTCAGAGTTCTTGATTTGTGTTTACACCAGCCCAGGATAAGAATCCCAGAAATACTGAGTCGTGTCTCACATTCCTGTTATATTTGTTCTCTTTGTTTATAGCTCAGCCCCTTTAATTGCTTGCAAGCTCCATTTCCTGTCAAGCCCTGCCAGGTCTCTCCAGACTACAGAAAATCCTCTCTGCTACCAAGCACCTGTTATGTGTGTGTCTGTGTGCAGGACACAGAGACGCTCTGTGCCTCGTAGTTCAGATGTGCCTTTGTGTGAGTCCAAACAGCTCAGCTCAGTGGTCTTTTACGTACACACACACACATATATATAAACACACTGGCGTGCTGAACCTTTTGTGTAGTGGTACAAGCCAGCACGCAATAACAAATGGCCCTGTTTTGATGGAAAATGCTAAAAGTTTGCCTCTAGTCACTTGTTGACATTTTGAACGGCACACTAACAAAGGCTGTTCCTTTCAACTGTAGTTTTCCTGTGTATCCCAGTGCCGTGACATCCCTATTGATATCATAGCGGGCGAGGGAGATAAATGAGCAATTGAACTGGACTTTCTCTCTCTGCGTGTCTGCACTCCACGGTGGCCAGTTAATAACTTAGCCTGTTTATTCTGCCAGTGCTGGCCGGCCGTGGGGTTTCCTGTTTACTAACCAAGCCGCATGCGTGTATGTGTTTTGAGTCTTTCAAAAACAGATACAGGCACAGAAACCAGATGATGCAAGGTAAATAACTGCTTGCTTTTTCTGGTTGATGTACTGAGCAGGGCTCAGCAATTGTTTGCTTGATGTCCCGGGGCCACTGTGAGAGAGGTTCGAGCCAGATGATGGAACTGTCACTTGCTTTGCATCATATGTCATCATTTTACAGCAAACGTATGTTTATGGATGTAGCTGTGGAATATGTAATTTTGGCAGTGCAAGCAGAAAAAAAATATTGTTGCTGAGCCCTGCTGAGAAAAGATGAATGTGTGTTGTGATGCCTCATTACAGCAACAACATGAGGTGAAGCCCCTTCACACAGAGGATTAGATTAACATGTCAAACTCAATCCATATCTGTCAGTGCAGGAAATACCTGGAACTCACTCAGATTTTTCTTTTACCCCACCTTCATCTCCAGCTATTTCCTGAAAAACCACCATCGCAACAGCATTGATGTTAAATTCCGTTTTCACTGCTGCGTTTTTTTTTTCCAAGAAGCTGGGTGGTTGTGAGAGTTGTGCCCTTTGGATTGTACTGTGGCTTGCCGCTGAGCGTGACGACTGGGCAGGAAAAGAGAACGAAAAAAAACCTAAGAACTGTGGGATTGATTTAGAAGAGAGAGAGATTGAGACGATGAAAACACAAAAGCTGGATAATTGTTCAAAGCATACTTATCAGTGAAATCATTTATGATTAAAGTCACTCGTTGTCGGTAATCATTTTTATATTTTTGTATTACTGTCAGTTTTCAAAGTAATCGTTTGTTGCATCATTAGAATATTTTAAAATGATTATACAACATCAATAATAATGATAGTGATAATACTTCATTGTTTTGCTAATGGATCTTGAGTGTTTAAATATAGGCTAATTAATGAATAACAAGGCTATTAGCATAATTAATCTTGAAAAAAAGAAAACACAAACTACATGACAAAAAGTTGAAAGACAGGAATAATGCATAAAAAAACAAAGGAAAGTAAAACGGGAGAAAGAAGAATAAGACAATATACATTTATTGATAAAACAGAGAGAAACTGTTAGTGAACTGATTATATTTTGAATATGGAAAGAGTTGTTTCACTGATATGGGGGAGGGAATTAAAGACTTTGTTTTACTGAAGGACCTTCCACCCAGAGGACAGTCTGAACTAAGCAATGTTGATAAATCTGGAGAACACGAGTCCATAGCGATATGTGCAGAAGAAAGGTTTTGGGGGAGATGCTGGTTCTTTTCAAAGCTTCTTGATGGTCACATCAAAGGCTTTGTAGCTGAGCTGCACATGTTTGCCATGATTTCCTTTACAGTGTCAGCACCCAGACAGAAGCTTTGTGTTAGCTCAACACATAAATTCAACCACTGAAAAAAGGCTTTGTGCTTCGTTTGTCGACGGTAAGAGCGGAGTCATGTTGACACTGCAAGTGCTGTATATGGAGGAAAAAGCTGTTGTGCATAGCTCAGACAGCTGTGCTGGATCAAAGCTTTCTGGGTTTTGGGGATCTGCAGCATCTGGAAGTGGGTCAGTGCTGGCTCTTGCTCCAGCTGATGACAATCTTCTACTCCAGGAGAGACGCTTGCTCATCGTGAACAAAGTGACCTGCAGAGGCAGCATTGGGTGGTGTCGTTGTTTTAATAGCTGTATTGTTTACGGTTTCTCAGACAGGACGTATTAATGCAGCTTGCTTTTGCAAGGAATGTTAAAGACATGTTTTGAAGTCACAAAATGTGTACTATACAAAAAGTTAGTGCCTTCAGCCTTTAATCACTTTAGACCACTCATGGTTTGGATCCATTATACCTAAATTGTAAAGAGAGCTTTCTGAGAGCTTTTTATAGAGGCTGGGAAATTTGAGTTACATTGCTGTCTATGAAGGTTCAGAAAGCTCTCGGATTTCATTATAAATACCTTCATTTGAGTTCCAAAGATCTTACAGGTTTGAAACAACATTTTTTGAAAATGTTCAATTTTGGGTAAACTCTCATACAGTTCCTAGCTCGTCAAACAAAGCCTAGCAAAGAGTGCTTTCATCGGTGTGTTTATCAGGTGATGGCTGCATTCCAGGGTTTTTTTTGTCCCCCATGGAGCTGGTTTTGATTCTTACCTGAGCTGAGCAGTGCGTAAACGGCTGATTAAGTGCGTTAGAATGCTGTACGTTCCGCTACCTTGCCTCCTCCACCACCCTTTCTCACAGCTTGACCTTTGCCCTGGTTTTGTCTGTGCCATTCTCCCAGCTGATCCCCCTCCCTTCATTATGCCTCAGGCTGTTTTGAAAACAAAAGTTTGTGAACAAAAGATTTAAACTCAGACTGTCATCTCTATTTGCTTTACCAGTTCTCCCATGATCTCCAAAGCAAATGCACTGTGTACATTTTTAAAAATTTTAGCTAAGGCATTCAAATAATTAAACGTATACATACATACATACATTTTATACAGTAAACAATAATTATTAATTAATGTGTTAAATTTGTAGCCCTGGCTGTAACAGATAATATTGGTTGCATCTTCTTATGAGCAGTCTAGGACAGGATGTGTTTGAGCATGTGACTGTGTATATGTACAGTATAAGACAGTATTGTGTGTGTATAAAGGGAGTAGTTCAAGTTAATTCATCTGTCAGGAAATGAGTCGAATGAGAAGAAGGCTTTTAATAAACTTTAGAGTGGGCCTCAGGTGCTGCCTCAGGTTGCAGGTTTCTGCTTTAAGTCTAATTTCTTTGGCCTATCCGTGAGGAATGGCTTCATATTTCCTCTTCCTGGGCTTCAAGTTATGGGTCTGTGATCCACAGAGACCCAGCCTGACACAGAAGAGCTGCATACACCCTACCATGTCTACAGAGATGATGATGCAGTCCTGCCTCATGGACCGGAGCAGCAGCTTTTTTAAGGTGAGACACATCGACGCCGTCTTCTGAGCTATGCCTCGTTTTCCGTATGCGCCTGTTTGCATGATCCGGATGTAGATTTGCATGTGCTCCGTTATCGCTTCACAGAGCTTTCTATATTAAAATCCACACAGGTTTGGAACGACATGGCTCAGTGACTACATTTACATTTTTAGATGAACTGTCCTTTCAGGGTTCATCTCAGTCGGACCGAAATTGTCAACGCTAAATGCAGTTGTAGCTAAACGCCGTGTGATCCAATCACTCAAACCACATTCAGAGGTAGTCAGAAACACGCGATTTGTCCACGATTGAATGCCACTGTAGTTTACATTTTACACAGTAATGTGTCAACCAGCAATTAATGACGCACTGAACCACGCCATCACCCAAGAAGCTTGCTTTCAGTGCTCGTCCTACTTTCGAGCCAGACAGAGCGCAGGTTAGTCGAGGCCTCTGGAGACCTCGTGGAATGCCGCTCTGTCTGTTCTCTGTGCCGGCGCTAAAGCTGCAGAGCTCAAGAGGTTCTCAGAGAATGATAGATGCAGTTGTTATCTCTTCGAGCTATTCCAACAAACATAGAGTGAATGTGTGAATGTTTATGTAATTATTTCAGGGTGACCTTACTTTTCCCTCCAGCATGTGTTGTGAATATTTCATGCAGGGGGAAGCTGTATTGTAGTTGCAAGTGCAAGCTTTGTTACATGTAAACAATCAGATGCGGCCAAAGTCAAATAAATCAGGCTCTGACACTAATCGGCCGTGATGAATGCATGATAAGATTATGAGTGTCAGTGAACAAAAATTTATATTCCTCCTTGTTTCCTTAACAGAAAACACTCCTGTAACATCTCTCCTCTGTCATCAGTTTAGATGATCCTACAGTGGAATGTGGTGAGCGGATTGAATTTTACCTTTGTCATCTGTTAAAGGAGCAGTTCATCAAAAAAAAAAAAATGTACTCGCGCTCATGTTGTTCCAAATATGTATGACTTTCTTGTTTCCATAGAGGACTGATGGTGAATATTCAAAAAATTTCCTGGATGCTCTTTTCTAAATAATGACATATTCAATAGAGTACTGGCAAGAAGACTTAGACATATGGAAGACTTTTATAATGCGAGGAATGCACAACATCAAATTATTGTTGATACCAATTCCTCTTATGGCTAACAACGGATAAATGGCTGACTAAAACACTATAATCAGTTGTTTTATGTGCTACAAGGCAATACAGCAGCATAATGTTCAGTATGAACATAGATATTCATTCTGATGTCATTTCATTATTAGTGATTTTAAAGATCAGCTATAGTAAGTGTCAGATGATGATAAAAAAGTTATTCGATTTTATCGGATTATATGTTAATATAAATGATAAAACTAATTTAAAAAATTAAATCAGTAATATTAGCTGATAAACAGCAGACTCAGTTTAAATTTAGACCATTCTATTTAAATATTCCTAGATATAAATGAAAATTCTGATTAGGATGTACATCATTAAATCAAAATCTTATTTTTGAGCAGGTATTATCTTGACAAAAAGGCAGTCATACAGGTATATCATTATATGAAATGATATGAAAAGAGTGGCTAAGATTTTTATTAAAATTTAAACTTTAAACATTTTCTTCCATGCCATAAATATAAAGATTTAAAAAAAATAAGATGAGGATGTGTAAATGTTGACCGAATGGTGATTTTTGAGTGAACAGTCCCTTTAATTGAATAAGTCTGCTGCTGTCACTTTGAGTGTTTATGTTTCAAAAACTCCTCTCAGTGTTAGGGCTGTGTTTGGCTGAAACAAGCGTGCTAGTAAAATGTCAGCACATAGTTTCCTAGAGTCTTGGCTGCTTTGTATGCTGTGAATGACTTTACCTCACGGCTGGTTAAAGGGAGGCACGGATGACTGCAGTGTTTGGAAGAATTCTTGATCTCGCCAGTCTCCAGAACACCAGCCAGCACCTCACAGGCATCAAACTTTCCTAACAAATGTCCAGCCGACGAAAATGCACCTTTTATTCTGCTTCATCACCTCTTTTAATGGCTCATCAGTAAAGCTAAAGTCGTTATCTGCTTTTGGATGAATTCATCGGCGCAAGCTCAGTGATTTGTTTTATCAGATCTCTTCTGTCTCAGCAGGGCTGTGTCTCTTAAGTGTAAATGATTGATGGTTTTATTGTTGTCATTCATTGCTGACATTAGCTCTGAGTAATTTACTGTGTTCTTATGAATGTCAGCATCCAATAGAAATAAACATTTATCTCATTTAGGTATTTTTTTGGTATATAAAAATTAGCTAATAATTATGTTTTATTTTACATTTAATTACATTTTATTTTCCCACTATAATATTTTATTTCCCCACTATAATATTTTTGCACAAGTGGCAAAATCTTAAGTCTCTTATGCTTACTAAGACCGCATTTGATTAAAATAAAGTAAAAACAATAAATATATTAAATATTTGTATTCTTTGATTAATAGAAAGTTGAAAACAACAGCATTTTTTTAAAGTATAAATATTTTGTCACAATGTATAAGTCTTCACTTCACTTTTACCACTTTAATGCATCTTTGCTGAATACAAGTATTTAAAAAAAGACATGACATGTCATGCACACACAATAAATCATATATTCTTTGTGTTATTTTCTGATTGTATTTATTGCTAGTCAAAAGTGCAAAAGTAAGTGCTTGTATTTAAACTTGTAAATACTTTATTTAGGCCAAGCTCAAGGATAAGTTCTTCTTGCATGCCGCTTTCTGAGAGTTTTTATTTATATGATTAAATTAGTTTTGAGGTATTTCTTGACTAACACATGGAACCCACTGAGCTGTATCAAGCCATTAGCAAGCCAGTTTATTTTATGTTGGTTTGATAATTCTTGACCTTTTAAGTATGTAGCTCATTCAGCAATAATCTGCAGCGTTTTGTTGCGACTGAAGGCCTTTAGGGTCTTTAGAGAGTGCTTTTCTTGGCTGTGAGCTGTGTTTTGAAAAGAGCCAAGAGTTGGTGTGTAATTGTGGTTTGCTGACTAAGTCTGAGATGAAGTTAGAGAAATGCCTCTTGAGTGTAGGCGGAAAATGCTGGCTCAGATAAAAAAAAAGAAATGCAACAGAAAGTGTGGACGGGTCTCTACTTGTCTGGTTTATGGTCAGTGCTTCACTGAAATCTTGACTGTCTCGTGCATGAGTGCTTAGCTGGAAGTGGTAGTGCTTAACTGGAATTTCTGCAGGATAAAAAGTTCAAACAGTTAATGCAAAATAAATAAATTAATTAAAAAAGGGAGGGAGAAAAAAATAACAACCTGCCTCCTTCTGGCCATCAGGAGAAACATACTACGACAAAACTAAGTGACCTAAAATCACTATGATTCGTGTGTTTTTAAGCGGTCAGATCAGCAATAAAGAGTATCTTGTCTTAAACAGATTTTATTTTCTTTCTTTATTGTGTCTATATTGTCTGTTTCACTTTACATCGACCTCGGGTCAGTGTTTCGTTTAGGAATAATGAAAGGAAATGTACAGACAGTGCGCTTTGATGTCTTTGTCTGAATCGTTCTCGTTGTTTGCTGTTGAAAGGAAACGGACGCAGTTGCTGGCTTACTGGGAATCATCTCATGATGACTAATTCCAGAGACAGCCACTTCCCATTCGTACAAAACTTCAATGACACACCAGCACACATTCAGAATGTCTTGTGTTTTCTCTCTGTGTGTGTGTGACTACAGCTGATTGACACATTCTCCACGGAGATCTCAGAGCTAAAGCAGGAGATGGTTCTGCCAGCCAGAGAGCCGGAGACCGAGATCTTACAGGGGTGAGTCCTTCCTTCGGATTGAATGTGATGTTGTGTGCGTTCTCCGTTGCACAATGGGGTTGCGAGGTGTGAGACAACATTTCAAATATTTCATGGATTATTTTTTTCAACAACAACAAAAAATGTATTTAGTCATTCAGTATTCAGTTTCGCAAACATCGGCTTGAGATTCGTTCTCAGTGTTTGTTATTGTACTTCCCGTGTTCTCCAGCAGGTGGAGCAGGTCTTATTTTTGAGCCGTAGGACATTCTATGCTTTTGCAATACCGCATTTCCACGAAATTTAAAATCAGGTGTTTCACAATCACCTTTCAGAAGTTGGAAAACAACTTAACAAAAAAAAAAAAAAAAGAGTCTTAATTTTTTTCCCCCTCATTTGATATCACTGCATTCGAAATGAGACAACTAACAAACATTTCTAACATTCAGAATATGATAACAAATAACAAATAAACTAATGATAAAAAAAAATAGTTCTAATTTGGGTCTAGTACTTTTGTTTTTACAGAACCGACAGATCAGTGTAGGTTTGGAAAGCAGGGGGAGGTCTTACTTCCTCTCAATCTGTAAAAACTTGGCTAATTAAACAAAATGGACAATGGACACGAATATTTGATTTAATTATTGTATAAATTAATCACATTAGTGAATTAGCAGGGGTAGCATGTTTATAAGTTCACATTAGTTTGTGATGTTTTACTTTAGTAGTGTAACTGGCAGTTACAAAATTTCAAATGCATTGTATGCAGATGTGTTAACTAGAGAACACTGTTGTTTAAGAAATTCATATTTTATATGCATTACATTGAACAAAAATGACATTTTTAAAATTATTCATCAAATTCATTCATCAAATAATCCTGAAAAGTATCCAATTTTTTATCAGAAATATGAATCGGAAAACAGTTTTTTTTTACATTGATATTAACATGAAATGTTTCTTGAGTACTAAATCTGCATATTAGAATGATCTTCATAGGATAATGTTGCACAAAATAATAGAATAGATTAGAATAACTTTCCTTCATTTCCTGTTATCAGTAGTTATCTGGCATTCTTACAATTTGCAATTTTTCTTTTAAATGATCTGCTATAAACCATGTATTGTGAAATAAAGGTTTCTTTCTCTATGTGTATATCTGTAGTCTGGAAGGAGAGGTCAGCGGCCTTTTCCTTCAGTCTTCTGCCTGCGCTGGTACACCTGGGGTGAGGGATTCTGGATATGACTCTCTACGCAGACGCATGAGCATCCTGGACAGACTGATGCAGACACACTCTGTATGGTTGTTACTGTCTCTCAGTGATGAGGAAGCCAGACGCATTCTGCAGCCACAGCCGGCAGGGGTAATGACAAGAGCCACCTTCATTCACAACAATAGGTTCTTTTGTTATTTATGTTTTATCACTGTCGGTGTGTTTTATTTGGTGTCTGTTCTGTCTAGAGTTTTGTGGTGAGGAGGTGTTATAAACTGCAGAAAAAGGTGATTTCCCTACGTATGGACAGTGACACACTGATTGTTCGGGACTTCCCAGTTAAAGAGAGCCAATATAGTAAGTTTATTTCCATTAGAAGACCACTAATAGTGTGCATATCTGCATCATCTTTTTCATTTCTTTTTTTTTTTTTTTACCTGTCTAATTATTTGGAATTGCATTTTATGTCTAATTCTTAGAATGATCATGCATCTCATCAGAGTATATATATATATATATATATATATATATATATATATATATATAGAGAGAGAGAGAGAGAGAGATAGATAGATAGATAGATATATATAGGATCATATACACTACACAGCATACACTAACATTCAAATGTTTGGGGTCAGTATGTTTTAGTTTTTTTCTTTTAATACATGAATTAATATTTAACAAGGATGCATAAAATATATGAAAAGTCACATCTTTTTATTATATTTATGAAAAAGTGACAGCTTGTTATATGGAAATTAAATAATTTGGTTGGAAGCAGAACTTTTATTAAATGTAGGAATTGTTCATAAATATATATTTTTTTAACACAACAGTTTACACAAATGTCTGGAAATACTTGTATGGATCCAGTTGTGCTAATGCTGTTATTCTACTTAAATGAAATCAGTTCAGTTTATTATCTTTATCAACACAGTTTATGCACTCTGCTTCATTCCCATCTCTCTGTTTTTGTCACTTTCTGCAAATGCAGTAATAAGTAAGTGGGTCAGATCCTGTGTGACTTGTGTGAAGGATGTTTAAATGTTCAAATTTGGCTCTGTTTACTTTTCCCTGAGAGAGAGACTGTTAGGTCATTTCAGTTTTTCCAATAGCAATTCCTGTGGTGTGTAACTTACTGTGGTGTGTGTGTGTGTGTGTCTGTGTGTTACTTTATTACAGCTTTTTCTCTGGAGGGCTCAGGGATCAGCTTTGCAGACCTCTTTCGACTGGTGGCGTTCTGCTGTATCAGCAGGTAAGATGATCCCACAAAAAATGTCTACAAAAACAGCTTGTTTAGTATGTATAAACGGGTGGACAGTGACCTTTTATTCTTTGCTGGCGTTACATATTAATCATATATAAGAATTTTTGCTTTATCCTTAAAGTCTAAACTGTTGAAGACTCAACTAGTAATGATTACACAAGCATAGATCCCAGACTCAGCTCAAAACTACAGTATTAACTCAACCAATGGAGCGAATTTAAGGTGGGACTATCTATTTTACCAGCCAATGAAAAGGGAGTGTGCACTGAATGGGAGTGCGCATCACCTTTCAGAAAATCTCCTGAAGTTCTCAGAATAAACCAGAATGTTTGTGGTAAAGTAAAACCAGATGATGCTGTTTCAGCTGCATTCCAGTACTGAGGACCAACACGGATAATAACAGGAAGGAAGGGTCTGACTAGAGAGCTTGGAAAAAAACAGAATGTAATCAAAGTTATTCTGTCTTAACCTGTTTACATAGCTAGAGTTCACTCATATAGACTAAGTTCTGTAACAAAGAGGTTTGCGAGACGTAACAAATCCGTGCAAGGTCTACATCAATGCCACGCAGAAAAGTCAGTGGATAAACACAGCCCTCTCTCTGCCAAACTCAACCACATGCTCCCATTATTTCTCTCTCTCTCACTCTCTGTTTTTCTCTCTGACTCATTCTTTCTTTCATTCTCTCCACGAGAGCACACAACGACTCTCAGCCCAGATATTTCTGCTGTTTAGTTTTTAGTATTTGGCGTGACTCTAAAACTCTTTTGAAGCATTTTAGTAATGTTTTTAGCGCTTCTCAACATTCGTCTGTCCTCTTTAGGGACGTTCTGCCCTTCACACTGAAGCTGCCCGAGGCCATCGCGGCTGCAAAGACCCCTAAAGATCTGGAAGAGGTGGCCCAGTTAGGAAGAAGTGAGTTTTTTTTTTGCTTTCCAGAGTTTTACTGAGCTTAACTGCTGACTGGTGAGTTTCTCACCAAGACAGCGTAATTGCTCCTCTAATGACCCTCAACTTTTTTTGTGTTTATTGTATGTCTGTGTGACTGGGTGTGATAGTTTGTGTACTGTAAACCTAATGCAGGTCTCATCTTGAATTTAGGGTAGAGTTTTTATATAGAATTATAGGGATTAGTCATGCATCTGATCGGAGTAAAGGCTGACCTAGTAATAAACTGTTTGCTTTTGTTTGTTTGTTTGTTTGATGTTTTAGCTTAATTTATACTTTTTTGTTATGCTGTCAAAGGCACATTTCATGTTACAGTCAAGTTATGGTCCATAAGTGTGCTGTGGTACTATATGTCAGTATACTAACGTTCAAATGTTTGGGGTCAGAGTTTTATTGACAGAGTTTTATTGACAGTCAGTGTATCAAAGTTTAGTCGCCGTTGAGCAGTTAAATCTGGTTGAAGAATTTAGTTAGGCATTTCATTTACAAGTAAACACTAACTCTTGAAACATAAAGACAAATGCACAGAATATATATGCATATGCAAAAGGGATAAACATTTTAAAATTATTGTCCATAATAATAAATTACAAATGATTTTCATGTTGGCCAATAACCAGTTAATGGCCATTTGCTCCAGATTCAGTTTAACTGTTGTTTGATTATTCATGTTTTTTTATTATTACACCGGAGTGTTGACATCAAAGAATATCTAAATGTGAATAAACAGTATCTAAATGACTGAGTAAGAGAAGCTAACAAATTCAACATAATTGTACACATAGTGAGTCTTTTTTTATCGTTTTTAAGTCTTAAAACCTGAGACCTATATGCTGATGAACATGTTGTATTTGTAGTGTGACAACATCCAGCATGTTGTGAAGAACATAAGGCAGATATGTCCTGCAGCATTGACTGTACAGGTGTTACTGTGTCAGCAAACATACTGCTATATTCGACACGTGGCATTTAACAAACAGCTCATGTGGCCGACATATGAAGATGACGGGATGTTGACTAGGTGAAATTGAACAGATGTGTTTGACGCTAGTAAATGTCTGTCAAACAGAGATCTACCTGTGTGCTTTGTGTCTGATTCAGACTACATGTAATCTTGCACCTTACTTGACGTATGTGAGGTAAAACATTCCTGTACTGAGACGTATAAAATCTTAAACACAAAACTGTTGCGGTTTTTTTAGCAGAGATTATGAGATTCATTACAAAATATATTTTATCCCTGTAGCTTTATTTAATTATATGGCAGAATTGTTTGACTTATGGTAAAAAGAGCTCCACATTTTACTGAAGAAAGACTAAAAAGACCTAAACCAAGTTAATGACTTTTTTAGGGATACGTTTTGATCTAAAAAATTGCTTTTTTTCCTAAGAGAAATAAGATGAAGCTTTGAAACAGGATGACCTTTTATTTTTTTTTAAATGACATATTAAACTCAGAGGGGAACATGTTTTTCTCAGGAAGACCGTGCAGTTTGAATAGGATAGGCGAGACAGATAGTCCTCGCAGGTAGTGTATTTTCTTTTTTAAAATAATACAGTTAAACAGCAATGAATTCTGAAATGGCCATGCAGAGTCAAGCTGAGAGCAGTGACGGGTGTGGTACCTCCATACTAGGATCATTTCCAAGAGAAACTCCACCAAGACAAAATTCCAGCTGTTCATTGACTGACGATAATGCCCGGGACAATGGAGGTCAACTGAGGACAAGAAAAGAGTTGAGAATGATGAGTAGAAGAGACCAAAGTTGTAAAACAAAATGCTGTATTTTAAGTGTGTTTACAGAAAGTGAAAAAAGAGACATACAAGAGAACATAAAAGAATAGTTCAATTGTAAACACAGGTGCAGGTTTCCAGTTATGCCACTCCTGCACAGTTGGCAGTTCACCAGAACTGATCTGAGTGAATCAAGTGCTTCCCGCTCTGAGTCAGATAAATAAATGTGAATTTTCCTTGTCTGTAGAAAAAAGGGCATGTTGGTTTTCCTCTTGACCATAGATGTCACTATATCTCAGCACATTTGCCGAATGGTTATGGTGTATATTTTGACAGACCGTGAACATTTGCTTGATTTATTCCGGTCAGTTATTGCTATTTATGTGACACTGGGCCAGTAATACATTTTTTTGATTAATTCCATCTTCTGGTATGAGACCAGTTTTGTTTAAAACATAAATGGCAAATATTATATTATATTATTATATTATTCTCTTCTGATATATTTATTTTATATTATATTAAAATTATCCCATAACAAAGATATACAAAGAAAAGTCATTCTCTTGTATTGCATCACATGAAAACATTTGAAGGGGTGGTGTTTAGTATGAACGAGTGCGCTGTAAGAGGAGGAACAGAGAGCTCCAGTGCCTGTCCTCCTCCCACCTCCTCATCAGCATGCATGACTCACACCATTCACTGTGTGGGTATCAGCATTACTCCACCACTCACAACTCAGACAGCAGAGTCGCAGCAAAAAGTGTAGACGTGTAAACTTTTGTGCAGTCTGAAGAGAAGACTTGATATTAGTAGTGTAAGTTTAATTTTCCTGTTCTTGTCTTGTTTTATTTATGATTTATGATTATGATTTTTGTTGTTGGATTTTGTCGTCTTTCCCTTAGTTTCTGTCAAGGAATTTTGTGGTTTTGTGTTTGCGCACACTGTTATGTTAGTGTGTTCAGTATGCCAGTGCTTGAACTTGTAGGATAATCCTTTCAGAAGCATTGTCTAGAGTGTCTGCTGATATTCTTTAGCCTTTCTGTCAATCACATGAATTTGTAGCTTGATATTTGGAATTCTCTGAAATTACTTCCTCTTTTATTTGTTTGTTCGGTAACCTTTGTGATTGTGTGAAAAGCATGATTCAGCTGTCTTTTTGTGAAATGCTGTCTTAGTTCAGCAAATTGAGAGAATGAGTTGAAATTGTATTTTATTTATCTAAATGTAATGTTTTATTTAAATGGAATCTCATTGTGTATTTTTCATGCAGGTTTCTGGGACTCTGAACTGTGCAATAAGAGGAAGTCTTCTGTGTCTGGGGAGACTGAGTATGAAATTTCACAACACAGACTAAAACAGTGGTTATCCCCAAGAGTTCCGGCCATCCCATTTACACGGACCCCTTCTGAACTTGAATGCAGTCAATCCAACGGAGCGCTGTGCTTCATCAATCCCCTCTTCCTGCAGACACACCAAACTAAACCTTCACCTAAAAAGCAGGAATCATCCCCAGACAAGAACAAGAACAGGGAAGACAGCATCTTTTGCAGCGGAAAAAGCACACAAAACAAATCACACGCAAGTGTGAGTAGATCCAAAAGCGAGAGATCGCCGCCACCTCGGCCCCCACCTCCCCGCTTTGCCTCTGGGAGATCAGCAGTTCTTCGTAAACAGAAGACCATGCCTGAGACGGTCTGTTGGATCAAAACCCCTCAGGAAAAGAGCAGCCTGCTGGGGAGGCTGGGATCATCCTTCAGTTCCCTATCACCCTCATCCTCCCCACCCAAAAAGTTCAGTAAACCCATCCTGGTGCCCACATCCCGCAGTAAGAATTCCTCCGGTCTGCTCGATGCAGACGGCCTCCGCTGCCACATGGCCCTGGACGACCAGACCATTGAGGAAGCCGTGTCTTGGAGCTTGGCCAAGCTGTCCTCACGCAACTCCACTGCCCTGGAGAACGGCAGCCCTGCAGATGAGCGCTGCTCCACCGGACGAGAGCGTCTGAGTGATATCAGCATCTCCACCTCATCCTCAGACTCTCTCGACTTTACCCACAGCTTCTCGATGCCCATGGAGGCCAGTCCTTCTAGAACCGAGCGGCCCACTGGGGACAGCAGCCTAGAAGAGGAAGAAGAGGAAGAAGACGATGGCATTAACTTGGAGAGCGACCAGGAGGTGCCACCACCCTTCAAGTCAAAGAAGCAGAATGGCGCTGGTACGTTCGTGCTGCCTCGTGCCCTGAGAGGACAATTACGCAAGATGAGCAGCGTTCTCAATTCTTTAATGACGCCCGAAAAGAGAGCCATTCGGAAGATTGTCGAGCAATCCAGGGATAAAGGGACTTACTTTGGCTGCCTGGTGCAGGACTATGTGAGCTTCTTGCAGGAGAACCGTGGCTGCCACACATCAGGCCTCGACCTGTTGCAGACTCTCAGGCAGTTTATGACTCAGATGAAGTCCTACCTGCTGCAGAGCTCAGAGCTTGACCCGCCAATTGAGTCCCTTATCCCAGAGGATCAAATAGGTAAGGCTTCCTTCCTTCAGTAAAAATGTTCCCTGCTAAGAAAGGGAAATTGAATTGTTGCTCTGGTGCCAATGATCATATACAGGAGGGCAAATTTATTATGTGTTATAACACGTGTTTTAATCAAGTGCGAGCTTACATTATCAAGTATGTCATATGTACAAGACTGTACCTGCAAACTGTTAATCTAAGTTGTTTTAATGAAATGCCTAACTGAATCAAGTTCCAGTGAGCATTGATGTGATTTTGTCTTGCCTTATAAACACATTACAAATTCTTGCAGTGATACCTTTGGCCCTGTCCCAGATGTCACCATAAGCCATTGAAGCCTTCTTTCGAGTACACACTTTGTGCTGTAAATGTTCATATATTGTACAATATTAGTCTGTTGTGGAGCCTCCAAAAGTGTGTTTTGATGTTTCAAAGTGGAGCTTTGAGGTACATCAATTATAGACATTTTGAGGTCTAATGGATTTCAAGCAAGAGCACAAGTAGACATCAAATGTGCCATTTGGGGCAGGGCCAATGAGTACTAAAAACACTAAAACAATTCTCTGCAGTTTTAAGGCATTTAATGAACTTGTTAATTTTAATTAACTTACTCTCAATTCAGAGGATAAGAGGAATTAAAATTTGCACTGACTATTTGTAAACAGACATTTTAACAGATATTTGAAACAGTTATGTTAACAGTATGTTAAACAGGTTAATGCACTAATAATTTGTGGATTTGTGAATTGATATGTATGTTTCAGCTCAAGGCTGTTTTGTTGTTAACAAACATTAGAAGTGAGTCTCTCAAGCTGCGGTTGCCTTGACAGACTGTTTCTAATCAAAACCTTTCTTTAAAATGAGGCACCACACTGACTTACAAGGACCTTGTGGCCCACTGCTCAGGGCACAACAAATATGACCCTTTTTTCCTAGTATTGGATGACTACAAATAAAAAACAGAATATAAAAAATAAAATGCAAAAATATTAGCAATATTATATATTAAGCAACAACAAATGTAAAAGGGAAATATTTTGAATGCTAAAATTACACTGTAACACTGCAAACTATAAAATATGGGAAAGAAATTAATGCTGAAGGTTATACTTGTGAGTGTCTCGTGTCTGTTTATCTCGGCCTGGACATTTTACTCAGCGTGAGCGGCACACACAAGGCACATTGAGCTGAGATGTACACTGGCATACTCATGCGTGGGCAGAGATCCATTAGTATGGCTTTGTATAACTGGCCACACGTCTTTCACACTCCATAACGAGCAATTATATACTTTATACAATAACAAACTAACCGCAAAAGCCCAGTAGATATGCATGCTAAAGCATTTTAGTTAAATTGTGTTTAGTTTAGTTTTAGCATTTTAGTGAAATTGGTTCACATTGGTAAACAAGGATAGTTTGTTGGATGATTCTCAGCTCAGCTGGAGTGTGTTTTGGTTCTCCAGGAAATTTGCATCATCCATCGCTCTAAGCATCCTCCTCCTCTTTGTCTCTCTCTTACGAGTTGTAAACAAAATCCAGCTCTGCTATGTGTTTTGAGGAATAGATCACTTTCCAGATGTTTAGAATGAACTTCAGCCAAACGAGCCAGTCTCTCTGATATAGCTCTTCTACGATCCACCGTAACCCCTCCTGCTTGTTTATTCAGGCATTGAGTATGTGGGTGTCAGGCAAGAATGTAGAGAAAACGGCTCTTGTTCAGCTCCTAACCTGATGCAGCTGCCTATGTGTACCGGCAGGTTTTGTTATGTTACTGTTGTGTTTAAACAAGCCCAGCACAATAAGGGTTATAGCTGTGAGATTATGCCATGCATAAAGAAAAAAATCCTATTCTGTGACTTTAAAAAGCAATATAAGTAAGCTTGAATGCACAGTTAACGACCTTTGACATTAATGTCAACTTCTATTTTTAAATAGAGATAAGTCTGTTTTCCGGCTCTCTTCTCTCACTCTTTATCGAGGGATGTCTGGAAATATTAATTCAGTCCAAGGATTTTGTTGTTATTGTGCTTCGGCTCTATTCTGAGTACTTCCTTAAAAACACGTCTGAGAGTAGAGAGTCATTTTGAAGTTATTATCATTTGTTTTCCTCAAAGACTTCATTTATGTGGAGGGGTCAGTGGACTGTGAGGGGGATTTTATTTGCTCTTGTTTGTCTGATTTAGTTTGTGTGTGCCTTTTGTTCTGTGCTGTGACGTACTTTGTGGCCTTGTCTCCTAACCCGAGCGCTAGTGTGTACTTCTTATGTGGGAAGCATCGGTGGATTCACTTCTCCTGTCATTGTGGCTTCATTTTCCAGTCTGCAGTGTAGACATGGAGCGTGAGAGACAGAAAGAGCGCTATGTAGCAGCGATGCTGAGGAGGACCGGAGATTGTTTCGAGGGGATGTTAACAAGCCTTGAAAGATAGCCTTTCAAGTAGAGGTGGCCTTGACCGAAGAGTGTTTCTAATTCGAGCCAAACTCCTGTAAACATTCCTGTCGCCATCTCCCCTGTAGTTTCCTGTTGTCCAATCATATTCTTAAGGGTGGAAGGTACTAAATAATAAAAATGAAAAAAGACATTCTATGTTGCGTTATAAAATATTTTTACAAATCTAATAAATTACTATAATGCTATTTAAGAAAAATGGTGCTGTACAACAAATGTTCTATGTAAAAGAAAAAAAAACTGGCACAACTGACATTACATTATAGTGTTAAAGTAAGCAATAAGTGCATTTTTTTCAGATTGTACATGTCGCTACTTGTTTTTAAAATGGAGTACAGTTAGTATTACATGTTACAGATTAAATCAAATCAAATATTATTTTACAGGAAAAACATCTGTAGCCCTCCCAATTCCTTCGTTTTCACGTCTGCGGTTCTTCCGCAGAACAAAGCTCTTAAATGGAACTGTAAATTGGCTTAGTTCCTGTAAACATTTGACTCTGTGCCACACTTCATTAGCAGAGCATACTTCATCACTTACTAATGTCAGAGGAGTCTTGCTGTCCGCTCTCTCTTGAGACTTACAAGCATGTAAACACATCTTGCAACTGAGCTGAACCTGTTAAAGTGATGTCGGACTTAAGCTAAAGTCAGATCTCTAGAAAAACCCTGATGTAAGGCACAGTGGCTATGACTGTGATTTTTAAAAAAAAAAATATTTCTTCTAATGGATAATTTCTTAAGAATGGAGTACGGGTATCTGTAGTTGTCTACTGTTGTGGACATAAGTGTTATCAAATGCTATCAACAGTCCCCACTGTAGCTTTTAAAGATGATTTGGATCTCAAAAATCTCTTTAGTTTACTTAATTTTGTAGAACTGGTTTGTCAAGCTGTTACAGTCACAAGCATTCGAGTCATCCTGACACACATGATTGAGACGATTTGCGTAAAATGAAGTGTAAACTGTCATGTTACAATTTGTGATTTTGAAATCATCTAGCATTTTATGGATGTCACGCACAGTGTTTTCCTAAGAAACAGTCTACCTACAAATCATTATGCTATTTATATTAGCCAAAAAGCATATTCACATAGAATTACTGTAAATCGTTTTACACTTGGTCACATTAATTTACATTTTTAATAGATCAAAATTATTTAAAGCAAAAATAAATTGTATTGGTGTGATTTGCTCTCATTTAAAAAAAAAGTATAAAGTGCTGCCAAAACGTGTGTGTATGTTGTCATGACTTATTATTAAAGTGTTGCTTCCCTCAGTGGTCCAGTAAAGCTGACAGAAGCAGTGCTGTCAGCAGTTTCCAAAGCCTGATTAAACATTACATTCTGTTCTTTAGATCAGATGATTTATGTTACTCATACCCATAAGTTTATATATGATTTTACAGTTTAGGTATCATTTCAAACACTGCTTGCACAATCAAAGTTACAAGACAAAACCTGCTGCACTGAGTCATATGTGAGCACACCAGAGACTCTTGTGCTGTCAGGAGACATTTTGTAAACATTGGAAGAGTTTTGGAAAAGCAGGTGTAAAAATACTATGAGCAGGTATTCCCCTTTAAAGCAGGAAATGGAACAAACTACGTTGTAGATCCCAGTCAATATACTCATGGTCACAGTTCTTTTATCCAGAAATAGACTTGCCCACAGACATTCTGTTCAGTTTTTTAAGGGATTGTATGTTCCAACTTTTCTGTTCCTCTACCTTCTATAGTAACTATTTCTGTTTTCAGAATTCACTATAACAAATTCCAAGACATATGTGGTGTCATTTAGATTTTTTTGTCATGTGGAATAACATGATCATCAGGTTTATATAAAGAAAATATAACAATAGAACAAATAATTAAAAAGAAAACTGCATTTAGCTTTACCCTGATACTTATATACATGCAAAATTTACAGTTAAATAAACAGTTACTATATGTTTTTTTTTTTTCTCCACAGATCAGGTGATGGAGAAAGCCATGCACAAGTGTGTGCTGAAGCCTCTGAAGCCTGTGATAGAGGCCGCTCTGCGGGACTTCCAGGTGAGCAGTGGGACTTGGCAGCAGCTGAAGGAGAATCTGGTTTTGGCCAAAGCCAAGCAGCCCCAGGAGATGGGTGTGGATGGAGCTCTGCCTCCTGACCCCGTGGCCATAGAAAAGATTCGCCACAAGTTCCACAACATGTGCAAGATGTACTCACCAGAGAAGAAAGTGTCTCTGCTCCTCAGTGTGTGCAAGCTCATTTACACCATAATGGAGAGCAACTCAGGTACAGGAGCGTGAAGTATTTGTGTGAAATGAGTGTAACCATAATACTTATAATGCATAATTTGATTTCAATTCATGATTTCAATCTTTGTTTTAACAATGGCAGGAAGGATGTATGGCGCAGATGACTTCCTGCCCATGCTTACGTATGTGATGGCCCAGTGTGACATGCCACAACTGGACGCTGAAATAGAGTACATGATGGAGTTACTGGACCCATCACTGCTTCATGGAGAAGGTACATTAGACCCTGGTTTAGCTGCTTGAAGTTATTACAAAATTTCCTCGGTTATCAAACATTTTTAATGTTGCAATTTTTATCTGATTGTAGGAGGCTATTACCTGACCAGTGCATATGGGGCGATGTCCCTCATCAAGAACTTCCAGGAGGACCAGGCAGCTCGTGTGCTGAGCTCTGAGACCCGTAACACACTGCACCAGTGGCACCGTAGACGCACGACACAGCGAACTGCTCCAACTGTGGATGATTTCCAGGTAAATTCTATTCTTCCTTTTCTTCCTTAAAATAATGCCATTTTAGGAACATCAATATATTCGACATGTGCTGGCAAATTGAGTCACAATAAGCAATTTAAAAAAAAAAGTTCACATTGTTCATTAAACAAACTCAAAATCAAACTCAAAAATGATGTATGATTTGTTGTAATCGGAATGAAAAAATGGATGGAGTCAGCAAAGTAGATTCAGAGAAGAACTGATTCAAAGTTTTCTGAAAGTTGCAAAGAAAAAGCACCTAGTGACATTACTTCCCCCAACTTCTTTTTTTAATAATCATTACTAGATTAATAAATTATGCAGATATTGTTACACATCCTATGTTTTTCCCCAACAGTTCCCCAAACATTAATTTACATATTACAGATTATGGTTGTTTGAACACTTATATATTTATCATATATATTTTACTTATGTTTAGACTACTGTAATTCTGTGTATAAAATAAAGATACTTTCATGTGTTTAATTAGAATTTGGATCATTGGGATCCCTATACAAGGCCTTTATTAACAAATTTTTGTGAAAACATGAACATCTGGTTCAGCCAAAATCTTATTATTTGACTTTTTGTAGCTCATTTTGCCAGTAAGTTCTTAACCAAGCTTGTTATATTGTGGGATTTACACCTAGATTTCTTCTCGTCTGTATTCAGAATTACTTGCGGGTGGCGCTGCAAGATGCAAGCAGCGGCTGCACAGCAAAAACCCTTCAGGTGCAACCGTACGCCACAACAGAGGAAGTGTGTCAGATATGCGCGATCAAGTTTAAAATTTCGGACCCGGAGAACTACGCCCTTTTCCTTCTGATGGATGAAACCACACAGCAGCTGGCCCCGGACACTCACCCGCAGAGGATCAAGGCCGAACTGCACAGCCGCCCGCAGCCACAACTCTTCTACTTCGTGTACCGCCAGATACAAAACCTCACTGTCCCTTCAGACCAGCCCAATGACAACACCTCACCCAACTGACAGAGCAAACCTGGTTTCCATCAGGTCCTCTCGAAACTCCTTCTCAGCCACATTTATTCAACTTCTTCCCTAGGAGCACTGCTTATGTCTGCAATGCTTTGAAAAAAAAGTTGGAGGGAAGCGGAATATGTGCTTAGAGGGAAATAGGGAAGGAAGGATGTGTCTGACAGATGCAGCGTTTTTTTATGCACCGTCTTCACTATTTTCACAACATTTTGGGAAGTGGCACGCGACCATCACGAGAGAGCAGCCGTACTCAAACTGCGAATGTTACAGTGTGCCTGTTTATTTCTTCATGAATATTCAAACACATTCAGGTCAGCAGAGAGGAAAAGGAGCATTTTAGTGTTAATGGTGTTTATCTAAGCTTTGCACATTCCACATCGAACACACTCTAGAATTGTGCCTCCCAGAATTCTACACACCCATCCTTCAGCATTCATTCAGTTACATGGACATCTCAGTCCCTAAGGACACTGTGGATAACTGTTTGCTGATGTAAACCTTTTTGTTGTTGTTGTTGTTATTTGCAGTTGCTGGTAAACTGCATTCTTTTTATATAAGATTTATTGTTATGATATTGCATGAATTTCTGTGATGATAAGAACCAGGCATTGTTGCCAGTGATGTTTTATCATATTGTTTTTGTATGAATTAAGATCATTAAGTTTTGTTAAAGTCATCGGTAGTAATGGAGGTAGTGGAAATGGTGAGGTTTGTTCTAAAATACTGTACTACTGACAAGCTAAACATTTAGGGCTTGTGGTAATCTGGATCTCTGTTGTACTCATTTTGGATTTGACTTGCAGACAAAGGGTTTTGGCAGGTAGGACAAGTGGAAAGATCAGTGGAAAGTAAGAAAAAAATAAGAAATAAAGGACGTGGATGTTTTAAGCAGGTTTAGAGTCATTGGTAGAAAATGTCAACGAACAGAAATGTTTTTTTTTTGTCACTGTAAAGTGCTATCAGGGAAAACCGAGATGGATAAGTCACATAGAGAAAAATAGTTCTTTAACATTCATAACTATACTCATAACCTCTTAACTGCAATAACTTACCAAGTATTTCATGCTCTACTAATGTACTTTATGTTTGCATGTTTTGATGTAAACTCGGGGCATTGTTTTGTTTTTTTTGTTTTGTTTTTAAGAGACCAGGGTGCTGAAATGCTCTAATCCCGTGTAACAATAATATAGAAACACTAGTCACATCTGAAACACAAACTACATGTTTCAAGTCGTGAAATGTATTTTAACAAGATATTTTAAGTCTGTTAAATGTATACATATTTATATGCAATCTGTGCAGGAATTTTTCACAGATTTGAAAAGTCTTGATTCAAAAATGTTGTGTATTCATTTGGAAAAAAAAGCTCATCCTCATTCTTTAGTAAGTTCTATGTATTTGACTTTTTAAATGTACTCTTTTGCACAATAAATTGATGTTGAACATTTATCAGCTCTGTCTTCTTTTATTACAAAGTCTTTTACTTTTATGCATTAGCGGGTTGTTGGGTACCCTGTCAGTTTCTTTCTTGGAATAGATACATTACACTGGCCATGTGGGCTTGTACTTCCTACATTACTGATTCCACGTAAAAACAAATGCATTAGAAGACACCTCTGACTGCTTTCTCACCTATACACACAAATGTAACACATTGTTACACCTTAGATATTGCATTAATTATTTTTAAATTGACCTGATAGAAAATGCATTTAATGCATAAATCGCATTTAAAGTTAATTGAAAAAGAAAATTTGCTTCGAAATATAAAACCATATAATTTAATACATAATAATGCAAATTAAAATCATTCAAAACGAATGAATCCTGACTGCGTTCGAAATTTCTTAAAGGTATAGTTTACCCACAAATGGAAATTCTGTTAGCATTCACTCAACCTCGAGTAGTTATAAGTCTGTATGAATTTCTTTGCTCTGGCGAACACAAATGAAGATATATATTTTTTTAAAAGTTTGAAACCCGACTGTTCTGTGTTACCACTGACTTCTATAGTAAAATATATCTTTGCAGACTTTCTTTCAAAATATCTTCCTTTGCGTCAGAACAAAGAAATTCATAGATTTGGAATTATAGGGTGCACTATCAAAAAGTCTTTAAAGCATACTACTTTAGCTCCTCTTGCTGGATAATTGCTGCAATCATATTAAAAATCTAAATAATATAAATAATATAAAAGATCTTCTGTTGTTGATTAAACCATGACAGTTATAGTTTAATATAAAACGGCCACGTTAAGAAATATTTGAGCTGATTGTTTTTAATAATATTCTTAATTTTTGTTTCGCTTTGTTTTACATGTTTTGAAATGTTAAAATATTTTAACAAAAAAATGTTTTTGCATTACTTTATTTTTGGTTATATAATCTGGAGACCACGGGACCTTTATTATGACACGTGTTTTTGCTGACGGCGAAGCAGGGGTTCCGCATTCGGAGTGTGTTGTTATTGTGCTTCTGGTCAGGCGGCCGGAGAGCAGCCGCTCAAGATGATGGAGAATTCAGCGTCAGACTCAGAAACTGAAGATCATGTCCAGCCTTTATTACGCCGGAAAGACACCGGAGACCTTCAGAAAGGTAGCAGAAAATATAAATGGCTATTGTGTTTTATGCAGATTCACGACCTGCCACGTAACAAAAAGTGCTCTGGTACCATATGCACTATAATCTTAGTACTTACAAAGTAATAATACATATGTAAATGTAATTGTAATAATTGTGCTTAACTGACAATGCTCAGCTGTACTATAAACTTGCAATTTGCTAGAACAGCTTGTTTTTTTAAAAAACAAAAAAAAACAAAAAAAACCTTACTTGTTTTTAGTATTCATGAGATGTCCCAGTCATTCAATCATCCCAAAAGTGCAGACTTCATCTGATTCGTTCAGTGTGATATAAGTGTCGCAGCATGTGATGCAGTCTACATTAATAATTCAAGAGCCTTTTCAGATGTGCTTTTAAAACAGGCAGTCACGTGAAGGAGGAAGTGTGTTAGTAATGCAGGTAACTGCCCAAAAAACGTTTTCCGCCTAATAGTATAGTAATTGTTGTTGTAACTGTAAAATCATGATATGCTAATATTATGTACTAATACTTTGTTTCAATGAAAAGTTTACTATTATTTTTATTATTTAGAAAATTAACGCGTTAGATAATGATTGACGAATCTGTCCAACAAAAGTAGTTTCAGTGATTCAGATGTTGATTCAGAAATCAAACCAAACCAAAAAAAAAAAAAAAAAAATAAATATATATATATATATATATATATATATATATATATATATATATATATATATATATATATATATATATATTATTTATTTATTTTTCTCATAATTCATGTTTTAGGTGGAACACATAAAAGTTTTTTTTTTTATCACCACATTCAGTCAACAGTTATATTGTATTGTTGTATGTTGTATTCACGAGTTTGGCAAGACATGATTGTACATTTTTTCCAGAGAATCTTATTAACACTGTTTGACCGTTTCATCTGTTTGTTCTCCCAGCTCCTGCTTGCTGCTCCTCACGATACGGGCTGGCCTTCTTGTCCTGTTATGGCTTCTTTGTGGCATATGCCCTCAGGGTGAACCTCAGTGTGGCAATGGTGGACATGCTGAAAAACAGTTCCGGTGCCAACAGCAGTTCCTCCGTCTGCCCCCATCACAGCATCCCTGTGCCCAAACACAATCACACTGTAAGAGCATCTGCCTTATATTCTTGCACATTGTATATGCAACCTTTCAGTTTTACTGTTTATTTTTAAGTATAGTGAGAGCACATTTTCTAAGCATCTTGGAATTGTTAATCATGCTTAGTTCAATGTGTCCCCAGGCCAGTGTGTATGACTGGGATTCAGAGACTCAGGGATGGATCCTGGGCTCTTTTTTCTATGGGTATATTCTTACTCAGATACCGGGTGGCTACTTAGCACGCAAGTATGGTGCCAAGTGGCTTTTTGGTATCGGCATCCTTTGCACTGTGATCTTCACCCTGCTGACTCCAGTAGCTGCTGATCTGGGAGCCGGTTATCTCATCGCTGTCAGGGTGTTGGAAGGCATTGGGGAGGTAAAACTCAAAACTCGTTACCAACATTACGGATTTATTAATTCATCGTTGTCATAGATGGAAAATAAGATTCTTAAAAAGTAATTCTTGTGCATCCAGGGGGTGTCCTATCCTGCTATGCATGCGATGTGGGCATCATGGGCACCTCCTCTGGAGAGAAGTCGACTGCTCACTGTCTCTTACACAGGTAACCTGCTCTGACTTGTAACAACTTAATAAGTTTTTGTGTATTGTACTTTTATTTCTTTTTCCGTTTCTTTTACAGGTGCTCAGCTGGGAACTGTGGTGGCTCTTCCTCTGTCTGGCCAGATATGTTTTTACCTAGACTGGACGTACGTCTTTTATATATTTGGTAAGTTTTGTTATAGTTTGCATGTCAACTATGCGCACAAGCAGTATAAAATGTAACGCTAAATATTATTTCACAGGCTTATGTCTATACATTCTGAATGTGCATTTTATCACAAACCACAGGAGCTGTCGGACTTCTTTGGTTTTTCCTTTGGGCTTGCTTTGTCAGTAACAGTCCCAGCTCACACAAAAGGATATCGGAGGCTGAGAAGGCTTACATAATGGCATCTTTAAAAAATGAAGTAGGCAACGTTACAGCGATCTCATACTTGCCTGTCTTTTAAATTATATCTTAATTCTCAGACAGAGATAATGGTTGACTCATTAATTGTACGTATTGCAATTTCATTTTGTGCTCCAGTTGTCCCCAACCACAGATTACATCCCTTGGACATCAATCCTCAAATCTATGCCATTATGGGCCATAGTTGTGGCACACTTCTCTTACAACTGGACATTTTACACTCTGCTGACTCTCTTACCCACCTACATGAATGATATACTTGGATTCAGCATCCAGCAGGTGAGTGCAGAACGGGGCTCACACGTCTTTTTTTTAATGATCAGAAGAATTTGTATTCTTACCAAATGTATTTCAATGTTTTGAAAGATGATGAAGATTGTCATATGATATTTATATTTTTTCCCGTTAAGCTATATAAATAAATAAAGTGTTTTTAGTGTTAACTCAGTGTTTTATTATCTAGGATTTGTAGCTCAAAAACATTAATAATAATCAATGTTAAAAACAGTTGCAAATCATAGTAGTGTTATACATGGTCACTTTTGATCAATTTATTGAAAAATTGCTGAATAAAAGTATTAATTTCTTTAAAAAAATAGCACTTACCCAAACTTGTATAGTAGTGTGTTTAATATAAAAGCAAGTTAAAAGCTGAAAATGATCATTGCCTGTTTGCAGTTAAGTGAGTGTGAACTGTCTCCCTCTTAGAATGGGATGCTCTCGGCTCTGCCCTATCTTGGTTGTTGGTTGTTGGCTTTGCTGGGCGGACAGCTGGCAGATCTCCTGAGAGAGAGATATCTTATCCGCACTGTAATTGTGCGTAAGGCATTCACTATAGTAGGTGAGACATTCAAAGATCTACACTGAACACTACATTTGAAAATGCATTAATGGGATGATTGAACTGGCGATGTGAAGTCTGTTGATGAAGTCAGTGTGTCTGTCTCGAATGTGTCCAGGAATGGTGGGACCTGCCGTCTTCCTGGTGGCTGCTGGCTACACTGGATGTAACTTTGTCTTGGCTGTAGCCTTCCTCTCCATCTCCTCCTCTCTTGGGGGCATTTCAGCTTCTGGATTTAACATCAACCACTTAGACATTGCTCCATCGTAAGACAGGGCTTTTTATTGGTAATCGTATATGAATTATGGTTTAGGACTATAGACCTAAACTTGTGACATAGACCATGAAATGCATGTTACAAGTCAATTATCGTTGGAATTGGACAAAGTACCCCTTAATGTTCTCTTTTCCTCAGATATGCCGGCATATTGCTTGGGATCACAAACTCGTTTGCTACTATACCTGGCATGGTGGGCCCTGTAATAGCAAGATCTCTGACCAAATCTGTAAGTTACATTTTATTGCATTTATATGTAAATGTAAACAATTTTATCATTTTTATGCAACGACTGCATTCCATTGTGATGTGCTACAAAAACAAAGAAAGGTGCTGTAAGAAAGCAATTGACTTTAATACTATGCCTGTCACTCATGTTATCACGTGTTCATTATGCGTAAATGCAAACATGGAATGTTTCAAAAGAAAGATATTTTTTACATTTGTGATGATGAAGTAACAAATGCTTAAACATTTTGTTTTAATCTAGAACACCATTCCAGAGTGGCAAATTGTCTTCTACATCTCCGCGGCAATCAATATATTTGGAGCTGTTTTCTTTACAATATTTGGCAAGGGCACAGTCCAGCCTTGGGCTGTCCAGAGAATACACATCCAATGAAAGACGTCCAAAAGGTCAAACGGCATACCTCTTAGCAGAGATCTTAGCAGTAGTTGCATATGGTTTGCAAACTAATGAATATTGCACAATCTAGTGTTGTTGTTGTTGTTGTTTTTTTTATCATACCAACAAACCGTGACTTTTGGTATTTTTTTATCAGTAATGTCTGTATTACATTTCAGTTGCTTTTTCAGACAATTTAATTTTTTTTAAAACAAAGGTGCGATAAGGGAAGATAAAACATGGATGTTGCCTCCTGTCATGTTGAGTTCTAATCACACTACCAGTGCAGTCCAGTATGCACTTGTGAGCCGACTCTGTTTAGTGAATGAAAAACCTGTGTGAATCAGCCAGAGCGATTACTGAATTAATCTGACTCACTTACAGAACCACGAATTAACTTGTGAACTGTTTAAAGTATGAAGTATAAAGCTCATGAGACCCATTGTAGCTGTTCTTAACACAGCACGTCTCATTTGTTAAATCTGATTGAATCTTAAAAATTTAAATCATGATCGTCAAGCGATTGGAGTATTTTGCAATGAACATCCCTATGAATTATGCCTTATTGTAGGCCTATGATTATCACAGCATGCCTTACTTATACAGAGGCAATAGGCCTTGGGAGATTATTGGTCAACTCATGTCAGATTGTTAAGCTGTACACCATATGATTTATGTTTACATTTTATTTCTTTCTATTTTGTGCAGCTGTTACCACGTGCCACCAAATGAACCCGTGTCAATTACGTTGCATACTCTGTCAGTTGTCAAGATGCTACAATACATGCTCCATCACCTGTCAAATACTTGTGATCTAATAAAACGATTGCGCTCGTTTATGTTCTTGACGTGAACGCATTCACTGTTAAAATCAACTCTTTTTTTTTTTTTTTTTTTTTTCAAAGAAATCTGCTCGCGACCAGCATTTTCCTTTCAAAACCGTCGCAGCAGTCTGCGTGCACGTGACACGTTTCAAGCTAAACGTGTTAATAAACTATTTAACCAGTTCTTTACGATAGCAGTGTGACCTCAAGCATCCTTGGTGACTGGTGTAGTGTCTGCGCATGCACAGTCGCTTCCGTCGTGTCTGTATTATAACAGGATCAGACGCGCCGCTCAGTCTCTTCAGCACCGTTCCAGTATCCCGAGCACACGCGCAGGTACAGTGCCGCACGTTCACACGCATCTTTATCTGTGTAATTAAAGAGAACCCAGCAAACGGGGGTGTAATCCTAAATGAAGAACGCTGTCGATGTGTGCGTTTTCTAAACGGCTGTCGCGTGTAGTAGACCTTACTGATGCTTGTATTCGACATTGCGCTAGATACAGGCTGGGAACGGGAGAACATGGCGGCAGCTGCAGGGGAAGGGATTGCACTGTTAAATCCCCTAGACATCTGAATGATCTCTGTCGCCTGCTGTTCTTCGACTGATTGTAATGTTTCAGAGCAAATTATCACCGAGAGGAATAGCTTTCTGGAGTCACGTCAGGCTGATGCGACGTAGGAATAATTTAAAGCCCTTTTTAAAGAATGTGTCTGTATTAGGTAACCTTAACAAGAATAGCCCTTCTGTTAACCTCTATAGTTAAGCTGGGAATTAGCTTCCTTACACTAATGGCAGCCCGGCTCTTGCTTTAAGGAACGTCTTGGAATTCTGTCCCTGACGAATTATTCATTTGAACAGCTCATAGCTCATTAGAAATGATGCTGATGCAATAATCATAAACTTTGGGTTCATGATGCTGGCAAACCACAATGCACAGTACCTGAGTGGAATATGAAATCTAGCTTAAAAAGCTGTTTTAATTTTTTTTTTCTTCTTCTCATAATATCGGATACATGAATGCCTCACAAATGGCTGCCAGTCTTTTAAATCAGTAGGCGAATCTTTACAAAATGGAGGTCTGCAGGACAAAGATGTACCAGGCATGAAGAAAGGCATGCCCGGTCTGTTAAAGCGTTGTTGGTTATTTGGCAGAACTAGAAGCTTAAACAGCCTGAAAGGATAAACTTGCCGGTGCTGGTCTTAAGGTTAGAAAAAGGAGATGGTGTAGTGAATGCCATATTTGTTAAACAAATTTTCTTTCAATGTACAATGAGTGACATTCAAATAATGAGACATTTAAATTCTGTAGTCCCGGCGAGACATAGATGTTGCTGAGTTGGTATTGCATAGGTCATCGTTAGAGAATTGCACAAAACAAAACTGCACCCCAAAATGAGATTTCTGTAATTGTTTAGCCAGATGTTCTGTGTGGTTTACTTTCTTCTGCAGAATACAAAAAAAGAACTTTTGAAGAATGTGCAGGTTGTTCTTGTCCATGATGATTTTACATCCTTTTTGAGACCTTACATCCAATTTTATTGAGTGGAAAAAGAATGACCAAAATATTTCTCCTTTAATATTTCACAGAAGGAAAGTCTTATGGGCTTGGGAAGACATGAGGGTGAAATAATCTAGGAATTTGCATGCGGTGATGTAATACTATATTGTATACTTTATCATGAGATCTGCGAACGAACAGAGCATGTGATTAAAAGGCAACTTCTTAAGTTCATGGAATTAGTGTTTTAAATTGGATGAAAATCCTCCTCTAGCCAGGGAACGTGTCTAACTTAGTTTATGTCTTTAATAGAATTTGCGCCATGACAGTTTGCTGTCTGTGTAAAGCCTTACAGTTACATTGGCACTTTAATTAAAGCCGTCAGCCATGGGAAAGGAGAAGCTCCACATCAACATTGTGGTCATCGGCCATGTGGACTCTGGCAAATCCACTACCACCGGCCACCTCATCTACAAGTGTGGTGGGATTGACAAGCGAACGATCGAGAAGTTTGAGAAAGAGGCTGCAGAGGTATGGTGAACATATTTCCAGACATTTCAACTAATACATGTTTAAAAAAAAAAAACTATCGCTGTTATATAATGTTTATGTGCATCACTTACAGATGGGAAAGGGCTCTTTCAAGTATGCCTGGGTTCTGGACAAGCTTAAAGCAGAAAGAGAGAGAGGAATCACCATCGATATCTCCCTGTGGAAGTTTGAGACCAGCAAATACTATGTCACCATCATTGATGCTCCAGGACACAGGGACTTCATCAAAAACATGATCACCGGAACCTCACAGGTTAGAAAATAAACAGACCCGCAAATATACTTTAGCAGCTGCTATTTATTAATAAAAAATTATAATCTCTGGCCCTCAGGCAGACTGTGCCGTTCTGATTGTGGCGGCAGGTGTCGGAGAGTTTGAGGCTGGCATCTCGAAGAACGGCCAGACCAGAGAGCATGCTCTTCTGGCCTACACATTGGGTGTGAAGCAGCTGATTGTGGGTGTCAACAAGATGGATTCCACTGAACCCAGTTACAGCCAGAAGCGTTATGAGGAAATAGTGAAGGAAGTCAGCACCTACATCAAGAAGATCGGCTATAATCCTGACACGGTGGCATTTGTGCCCATCTCTGGCTGGAATGGAGATAACATGCTCGAGGCCAGTCCTAATGTAAGTTTGATGGAAAGCAAAGCATTGTTTGCATTAGGACTGCACGGATAATGAAAATAAAACCGCAATGGATTTGATGTGGGTTAGTGTGATAAAGTTAAATAAAAACATGCACTGCATTGTCTCAGCGGTTTGGTTTGAAGTAAACGCTACTCCACGCAAATGTTGTTTGGGTTACTTATAACATGCATTTGAGAATGCTGCATGATAATCATATTTTCAACTTTGTAATAAAATAACTTGTATTGACCATCTGACCACAAAAGAGAAGCTATAAGAGATAGTAATTTTATAGAAAAATCACAACTACATTTTCACCCTAAATTGTACATTGTACATAGATCATTCTGAAATTCTTCAGTGAATATGAATACATACCAACAGGTTGAACCCGATCGGAATCTTCAATAAGTTTCTGTATCTTTACTTTAGATGACTTGGTTCAAAGGTTGGAAGATTACCCGGAAAGAAGGGAACGCATCCGGGACCACCCTACTGGAGGCTCTGGATGCCATTCAGCCCCCAACACGTCCAACTGACAAACCCCTCCGCCTGCCTCTTCAGGACGTCTACAAGATTGGAGGTTTTAATTTATCCAAATTATGTTAATCAATTTTACAGGTTTTTCATTATACCGCCAACAAACCGGAGCTGAATTAAATGAATTTTTTTGACTAGGAATTGGAACTGTTCCCGTGGGCCGTGTAGAGACTGGAATTTTGAAGCCAGGTATGGTGGTGACCTTTGCCCCTGTCAACGTGACAACTGAAGTCAAGTCAGTGGAGATGCATCACGAGGCTCTTTCAGAGGCCTTGCCCGGCGACAACGTTGGCTTTAATGTTAAGAACGTCTCCGTCAAGGACATCCGTCGTGGTAATGTCACCGGAGACAGCAAAAACGATCCACCTCAGGAGGCCGCCACCTTTACTGCTCAAGTAAGCTCAGTTAACTTCTGTTCTCACTACTCACTTCAGGAAACCTGAGCGGTCATTACAAGCTTCATTCTTGCCCATCAGGTGATCATCTTGAACCACCCAGGGCAGATCAGCGCTGGCTATGCCCCTGTTCTGGATTGCCACACTGCACATATCGCCTGCAAGTTTGCAGAGCTGAAGGAGAAGATTGATCGTCGATCTGGGAAGAAGCTTGAGGACAATCCCAAGAGCCTCAAATCAGGAGATGCTGCAATCGTCGATATGATCCCCGGGAAGCCCATGTGTGTGGAGAGCTTTTCAGAGTATCCTCCTCTGGGTAAGTGCTATTCCAACATCCCATACCAGAGGAGCAAAATACTCTGAAGTTTTAATGAAGTAATTTAACATCATTTACTGTAACTAAGTATTTTTTCTTGACAGCTTGTTATTCCTCTTATGAACACCTAAAAGCCATGGCAAACAATTTTCACAATCATTGTTCGGATGATGGACAGAATGAACACAGATGACCTGCGTAGTTTTTGTTTTTTGGTTTGCAGGTCGTTTTGCTGTGCGTGACATGCGTCAAACCGTCGCAGTGGGAGTGATAAAAGGAGTGGAGAAAAAGACCCCGACGAGTGGAAAGATCACCAAATCTGCTCAGAAAGCCCAGAAGGCCAAATGAATGTTGTGTTTGACTGCCAACTCCAGAGACACATATGGAAAAGCAGAGGTCATCCAGCTCTTCTATCCTATTGGCTGCTTAGGTTCTATAGTCAGAGACTGCTTAATAGTTCCAATGCATCGCAAAAGTATCAGAAGGAAAAAAATTACTAACAAAAGCAGTCCTTTAGATAACTCCAATTTGTATGTTGACTCGTACTGTAAGTCTTACATCCAAACCATTGAACTTATTTAATAGTGTTTTTAATAGTTGTGCTTTTCTCTTCGATGATAGCTGTTGAAACCATATGTGATTTTTAAAATCTTGACAGGTTTGACCTCTCCTGCTCTGGAGTGCAGTTTTAGCCTGGTTCTCATAATGTTGTCTTCGCTTGTTTTAGTGCTTGTTTGCAAAATACCATGTGTTCAGTATCCACTGGTGGTGAGCTACTTAAACGACACTATTTAGTAGACATTGAGAACCTTTATGTTTAGCTTTGCAGAACAATGAAAACCTAAAATGAAGCTCTTAATCAGCCCATCTCTGGGCTCATGCAATCTTTGGTGCACTGACAGCTTTATGTTTAGCACTTTGACTGGCGTAGGCTAACCCTGCACAAGCACTTGTTGACTTTAATTGGCATTAGCTACAGCACCTTATTATAAAAAACAAAAGCTTTCATGTCATATTAAAGAAGTCTCAACCATAATAATTTTGTTTGTGGTAATTTCTCTCCTGAACAGTACACTATATAAAAGCCATACAGGTGTGTGTGTGTGTGTGTGTGTGTGTGTGTGTGTGTGTGTGTGAGAGAGAGAGAGTGATCTTTTACTTTCATATTCAAGAAATTGCTGAATTGTATTGTGAGCTTAGACTTCAACAAGTTATGACAAAGTCTATATTAACTTAGAACTGATCATACTATTTTTCAAACTACTCATCGATAAGGTATTTTAGTCTTTCACACAGCTTGGACTTAATTACGCAAAAGTTTTCAAACTATGACATTACATTTATTCATTATTTATTGTATAAACGCACTCACCTTGCAATCTCAAAAATATACTGGCTACTTTACCACAAGATGTCGCAAGTGATCGGCTTCAAATTTTTCATCTCAATTATTCATTCAAATTATGAAAAATAAATAAATAAATGGACGGGGTTACTGGTAAGTAGACCTGTTATTTTATTATTTAATAGCTGGTTTGAATAATACGTTTAAAACAGTTTGCAATTAAATTAATCTAAAATTAAATTTTAGTCTTTAGTGTTTTAGTGGCTACATAAACACTACAGATGGGAGACTTTTTACCCTTAATATTTAGAGTAGATTTATTTTTAAGTCAACGGTAATTCATTAGATTCACCAGATGTTATTAAGTGTGCCAGCCTACACGTCTTTGCTTCTCACGATGCACAAAACCCCTAGTAAATCGCCTACAGAAATAACGTCATATGTCATAAAACTGAGGAAGTGAGAAATTTCGACCCGTAAAGGCTGGCCCAGAGCAAACACCTGTATCCTGATGTCACACTTCTCAATAACAGAAACCTTCCTTTAAATGCACAACCGCGCGCGTCGCAGCTCATACACCAGCCATCATGAACAAGCAGAGGAGACCGGGCAGCTTCCGCGAGACAACCCCTGGCCGACCCAAAGCCAAAGCTCAAACAAAAGCAACTGCAAATGGCAGGAGCAAAGAGCAGAGAGATCACCGTGAGACTGGCACGGAGGAAAAGTCTCCTGAGTGCGCAGGGGCCAAGTGCACGGCAAAACGGGGGGGCAGGAAGCAACAGAGTAAAAAAGAGAAAGATCCTCATGGGTGTGAAAGTGAAGACAAACCACTTGAAGAACCGGCACTCAAACGGGGAAACATTAATCGACAGAGCAAAAAGCAGTCTCCGGAGACCTCCAAAGTTAAGTACGAAGAAAACGGCGCTTCTGTTATCAATAACGCAAACAACGCTGACGAGAATGACAGACAAGACGGGAGGAAGAAATTAGACCGTGAAAGTAAATGCAAACCAAGGCAGAGCGCAAACAGCAAAGCAGATGAAAAAACAGCACCAAGACGTAGTGGGAAAAAGAAGATAGGTCCTTTAAACATCGACAAAGATGAATCTCCGGAGAGGCCCGAAAGATCGGAAGAAAAGTCCAGAGCAAAACCTAGAAGGCAGCATGAATCTGATATCAAAGCAGCGGTTTGCGCGCTCAGCCCGGGTCGAAGAAAGAAAAGCGCGGGACACAACGCGACGACAGTTCACGAGCCACTGGGAAAGCTTCTTAGAGCAACTCTCGACAAATTAAAGATCAAGAAGATCGAGCAGTCTATTGCGTCCAGTTGTGTTAATGACATAATGGATACAGTGATTGGATACCTGAAACGAAACACGACCTGGTGTGAAGAGATCGAGAGATTACGGACTGGAAGTTATTATGAAAACGTTAAAGTAAGTGATGCATTCGCCTCTCAATTTACGATGCTGTATTAATGCCATGTGAACACCACCAGAGCAAGTTTCACAAAAAAGCCACTGTTATATTAGATATTAGAAACAGGCCAGAAAACGCTTACATTTCCCCAAATATATACATGTGGAAATTCTTGCCTTTTTCATTGCATACTTTTATTTCAGGACATGTCTCTGAGCCTCCGAGTTATATAGTCTAAATTACTGTTCAAAATGACAACATAGGCTACAATAAATGCATATTGATATATATCTAATGAGTTCAAAGCAAAAGACGTCTGCTTGGTCTCATTTTAGATTTGTGAGCCGGATGAATTCGACGTGATGCTCACTATTCCCGTGGAGCGAGTGGACATTCAGGAGTTTGATGAGGCCGGAGCATTTTATAGCATCGCATTGAAACGACATCCCAAAAGACATCCTCTGGACAAATTCCTAAACGAAGACAAGACCATTCAGGCCAGCGAAATGCTTGGTGAATTCAGAGACGCCGTCAAGAAGGCTGTGGAGAAACTCCCATGTAGGTCCAAATAAACAAGTATTTATTTGTTCTTATATCTTTTAATGATCTCATAAAATATGTTTAATTTAAGCTTAAACGTTTTAATCGGCATCTTTTTATTTTTGTATTGTAGTTTTTGTTGTTGTTTTGTTTTACAATAATCTAGCTCCAGCTCTTTGGACTTTGAATTGATTCAATTTACGGTTCTATAGGGTGCCTGTAAAAAATCTTTTAAGGACGAAAAAAAAGAAACTTTTGTAAATGGAAATGTTCTTTTCAAAATAACAAACACTTTGTCCAACAACAATCCTTGCCTACATCTGGACCATCTTTCCCACTAACTTTAAACCAAAAGGCTACCACTTTCTAGCATTCTGGGGCTGGTTGCAACTGTTTGGACTAGTCTTAAAAGTCGTTCATCTATTTTCCCCCCTCAAGACAAGTTTAAACTCTTTAAGAAAAGGTAGATTGGTATTATTTGTTTTCAAAAAGTTGGTCAAACTTGTTCTTAAGACAGTTCATGCAACTGGCCCCTAGTAATATTTGTATTTATACTTTTTTTTTTGTATTCTGTAGACCAAATTGACATGCAGCGAAAAAAGCCTAAGTGCCCTGCAGTGACACTGGAAGTAAAAATGGAAGGAAACAAAAAGACCATTTCTGTAGACTTCGTTCTTGGTCTTAAGGTTCATCGTGCAAGCTGGCCAGACTTTACAAAAGATGGCTTCAAAATAGAAAACTGGCTTGGTAAAAAGGAGAGAGCTAAAATGAAACAACAACCATTCTACCTGGTGCCTAAATATGAGGGAAAAGGAAACGCAGAGCATGATGGAGTTGTTGCAAAAGGTATAGTGTTTCTTATAATTGGTTATTTGGTTATATATGATATGTATATATATATATATATATATATATATATATATATATATATATATATATATATATATATATATATATAAACCAAGATACTGTGTTATACAAAGTTATTTGTAGAAGTGTCCTTTTCACAGATGCCTGGCGAATTTCCTTTTCACATGTTGAAAAAGAAATTCTGAATAAGCATGGCCACTCCAAGACATGCTGTGAAAACGTTAAACAGAAATGTTGCCGGTAATTATTATTCTGTTCCTCGTGTCAAGCTTTGATGATGGGAAAATATAAATGCAAGTCAATATTTATAAATGAAATAACTGAACTTTGCTCTACATCTACAGGAAGGAGTGTCTAAAGCTCCTGAAGTATCTTCTTCAACAGCTCAAAGAGGATGACAAATCTAACAAGATGTCCAGCTTCTGCTCTTATCATGCAAAGACCACCCTTCTCCACGCTTGCGCTACAAGAGGAACCGACGACAAGTGGGAATACAGTCAGCTGGCCGACTGTTACCTGCAGCTTTTAGAAGACTTTGCGAAACATCTGAGAAATCGTCTTCTCCCCAACTTTTTCATTCCAACTCATAATCTCTTACATCAAGTCTCTCAGAGTAGCTGTGATTACCTGGCAAATGAAATTGAATTTCAGTGCAATAACAACTTTCCTATATTCAGAAAATGATTGTATTTCTGCATGTTTTGTTCTTTCAATTTAATAGTCAACTGTTGCTTAATAACATTCACTAATATGTATATTCCAAATAGTTTTATAGGCTTTTATTTGATATGCATTCAGCTGAACAAGACTGTTACATCATCTACACAACTGGAGGCATTTTAACCTCACATCAATGTAGGATAACAATAATAAAAAAAAACAACAAAAACACTGAACTGGAGGGGAAAAAAATCCTATTAAAGAAATATATCATGCACACAAAATGAATCAGTGTTTCTTAAACGTAAAACTTAACTGGTCAGTTACAAGGGCTTCACGGGTACTCCACAAAAGAGAGGATCAACACTTAAAAAGCTTATGAATTATTCAGTGAGTATAGTGACCTGAAAGATACAATGAAGATAAAAACCCATTTGGTTAGGTAATATCTTGTTAATAAAAAAAGAACTATTTAGGCTGAATGATGATTTAAATAATCTTAAAAAAGATAAATGAATGCAACAAATCCTACCTTTCAAGCGATCAGAACCAGCGATCTGAACCTCTCTGTCCTCCCCCTCCTCCTCTGCCTCTGGGGGCAGACAGTGCTTTCTCCCTCTGGTGTTTTTCATAACGTACAGCCATTAGTACCAGTTCTTCTGGTACATCCTAAAGAAAAGAACAATGCATCCTTTTATCCAGATTCTCCATTAGGATTTTGTATAAATATCAACAGAATGAGGCATTCTCTCTCTATACTCTACATACGTGACAAAAACATTTGTTTTACAGTTACATTTACTGGCAAAAGGTTGTGGTGAGGTTTTTGAAATGTTGAAAAACTTAACCAAAAGAGATCTGATCAGGTGGTAGCATGAGTAATATGAGGTTTCACTTTCAAAAAAAAAAAAAAAATTTTTGTTTCTCATACAAAAAAATACTTGGATTATGCAAAAACCAGAGACACTGATTCCACAGGAAATGCTCATTTTAAACTAGCTTTTGTTTGAAACTTTGTTAACTAGCATAAGGGTACAAAAATATCAGTGTGTATTTGGAAAGTTATGACCATTTTTTAAACTAAATTAAAATTGTCTTAAAAATCTGACTAATTTACTTGCATTGCTTCTTAATGCCATCAGTATTTATTATGTTTTCATACATAACCTTTTTTATTAGATAACGATGTGACCATGGATATACTGTGCATCCCTACTGCAGCATAACTAAAATGGTGACAGACATACCAGTTCAGAAGTTGAGGATTTGTGTTCTTCACATAGCAGTAGAGTTCAACAAACATAATGAAGGGAGTGGGTGCCTGCAGGTGTGTTTACCTGACCAGATCTCTCCAGGATAGTGATCAGCTCAGAAGCTACTTTCCAGTCCTCTCTCGTTACCAGGGTTATAGATGCACCGGACCTCCTGAGTCAAGACATGGACTTAGTCACGTAAAGTACTAAAGTAAAGAACGGTTGCATAATCACAATTTCTTTTTATTTATGTCATCTCAAACACACCTTTTGCTGCTTCACTCACCCTGCTCGACCTGTTCTCCCAACACGGTGCACATATTCCTCCACGTTTCGAGGAAAGTCGTAGTTGAAAACGTGCGTGATGTCATGAACGTCCAGCCCACGTGAGGCCAGGTCAGTCGCCACCAGAATGCGCACGCGACCTTTGACAGCAGCCACGGGCATGCAGATGGAAATCACGCAGATCAATTTCGATTCAAATCTTAAGGGGCTCAATACAAAGAAAGTAGTCTAGTTGTGAGGTATGCAAAATTAAATTAAATTGATTGAATGACTATGTTTGTCTAAAGCAGTCACCAGTTTTGTTGTGTTTTTAGTGTTTCAGAAATGACATTCTTCTATTCACTCATATATACATCTCATACCATCTCTAAAGTCCTGCAGTGCCTCTTCTCGGTCACACTGTTCGCGGGCTCCATGTAGAGATTGAACAGTTACACCCTGCAGACACAGGTCACTGGAGAGGTCATCAGCTCTGCGTTAGCGGAAGAGAGGATCCACAGTGACTCACACATTCTTAACCAGCTTTGCTTCATGGTTTTACTTTTGATCCAACAGAGTTTGAAACACTGTAATGTAACATAGGTATGGTCACAGCGTGTTCATTTTTGATGGTTTTAGGATGATCTAACAGACAGCACCTCTAGAGTAGAGTAACTATGAAAACTACCCACATTACATTAGGCTCATGCAGATGCAATTATGAAATCCAATTATGGAAACGCCAAAACCAGATTGAACACTAAATCATAATGTCAGACTGAAAGTGTAATGAAAAATCTGTTTCAAAGATAGCTTTGGCTTTAACGCTGCCAGTATTACAGGGGTGTGGAAAAAATGATGGCTACAAATTCCATGACCACTCCCTCTGGCATTGGCAAAAGGCCAAGTTTCATTTTTAGAAAAGAGCAGCATTTCCCCACGACACCTTTCTCAAGCACACAAATGGATGGGCACAGACCGATTTCCACATCAAGCGTTCATAATAGAAATGATATTATGCCACACCATTTCGGCAGAACATGAAAGTATGATTGCAAAATTTCCTCCCATATGTCCGTTTCATGGAATCAAACAGAAAGAGAGAAAACTCACTTTACTTTTTTCCCAACGAATATTAGTACTTTGTCCTGAGGCTCCATTCGGTCAATGAAGTCAAAAACATAGGCTTTCTTTTCTTCCTCCTGCACGAACAGAACTGTCTGCTGAACAGTGTTTACTGCCTGAAGGAGACAGAGATGCAGAAGGGGAATTAACTGGGGACTTTTAATAGAGGCAGAGCAGAACATCTGTATTTGAATGTTACACAAAATAAATACATAGTCTACTCACTCACCGCTAGATCTAAGGTGCCCACATACACCATCATGGGGTCCTTCAGGTAGGATTTGGCCAGCCGCCTGACACCTGTTGGCCAGGTGGCACTGTAATACATATATTAAAAAGAAAAACAGATATGGCAAAAAGGCAATCATACAAATATTCAAACTTCACTACAAAATATGTTGAATGATGACAAGATATTTTTGTCATGTTTGATGGATCTGTGTGCAATCCAATTGATTGTGTGTGTTTTTTTCCCCTCAGCGTTTTCAGAACAACCAACAATGCAATGCAATAGAAAGTGTAAAAACAACAACAACAACAACAACAACAACAACAACAACAAAAACCTGTCAAATCTATCTACACTATTGGTTGACTGATATATCTAGGTACTATCTGTTTGGCCGATATGTTTGAGGCAAGACTTTTATTTTGACAGTGCTGCAGTGCTGACAAAAGAAGCGCCTGAGCATACAGTGCTCACATTCTTCCTCATTCGCCGCCTTCATTCAGTTCTGTGTAACATAACTATATATAATAATCAGATAGAGCAGTTAAAAAAAAGGAATTAAATGCACATCAGCATTCAGCAAATACGCATTGATGACATTTCAAATCTAGATTTACAACACTCTGAACCTTTTTGAATCTAGCTGAGATCTTGTGAAGTGTGTGTGTGTGTGTCCTGATCGTGAGTTCTCTGCGTGACCATCTGCCCGTGTGAATTAAATGCTAACAGGAGAGTTCAGCTTTACTGAAGACGTGCGATCGACAAACTTTAAACTTATGCTGTGCTTCGTGTTTACAGCATTCAAAAGAAACAAACCACTGAGCCCCTTCACCTAGTCATCACAGTTTGTCTGTCAGGTCGAATATCCAGAATGATTTTCATGATTTGAGGTTCAAAGCCCATGTCCAACATTCTATCAGCTTCATCCAACACCTGAAATGGGGAGAAAACCAAAAGACAACCATTTACAAAACTTTTTTTTTTTTCTTAGAAAAATAATGCACTTATCAGCCCAGTATGCACATTTGCCATTAATGTACCAGATAGGTGATGGAGCGCAAATTGATGAGCTCGTTCATCTGCAGATCATTTAATCGTCCCGGTGTGGCAATGACTATGTCCACACCACTGGTCACCACTTTAATCTGGGCCTTTCTGTCACCTCCTCCATAGATACAGATGCTACAATGACGACAGGAATTTTGAGCAAACAGACAAAGAAATTAGAATGAATTCCTAAATAATGCACGTTACATAACATTCTGATTTATTTAGGGTACTGGCTATAGGACCTTTTAAATCCTTTGTAGCTGTATTTGTTGCACTCAGCTTCAATCTGGAGAGCCAGCTCACGAGTGGGAGTCAAGACCAACATGCCAGGGCCATCTTTCTTGTTCCTTGGCCTACAGTATGAATTATTTATTTAATATTTTGTTAATAAAAATATTAAATGATTAAACTCTGGTAGACATTTACACTGGTTGCTCATCCATATGAATAAAGCCAGGAAGCAGGTAAGACAGAGTTTTTCCTGTTCCTGTCTGGGCTATTCCAATCAGATCCGTTCCTTTCAGGACAATGGGCCAGGCTTGTGACTAAACCATGAGACACAATAACCAGGTTTACATTCCCACATAAGAAGCTTAACATTCAGAAAACAAGCAAAAAAAAAAAAATGTTTATGTCGGTACCTGAATGGGAGTTGGCTTTTTAAATCCCACTCTGACAATGTTTTCCATTATTTCGGGATAGTGACTAAAAGCCTCATCAAAAGTGCACACTGGATTGGGAATAGGTCTTTTTTCCCCATCTTTCAAGTCATCCACGAAGATGTTGTTGTTCTCCTTTCTATTTGGGCAGAAAAGAGGAGGGGTATAGAAACAATGCAAATATGTACAGTGCTGCACTAATACTTTCAGATATTTTTGATTTGTATATGTCAGAGAAATAAATCTTCATTCATTGTCTTTTTGAAAGAACTTATGCTATAACAAAGTGCTTCTCAACTAGGGGGCTTTTAAGATGCTAAATAACTCAAATTAAAGAGATTTCTCAGT